>NC_084749.1:31549828-31849828 GCF_033978785.1 Entelurus aequoreus | reverse complement strand
ACTTCCCTCTCCCCAGCCACTTCGTCCAGCTCCTCCCGGGGGATCCCGAGGCGTTCCCAGGCCAGCCGGGAGACATAGTCTTCCCAACGTGTCCTGGGTCTTCCCCGTGGCCTCCTACCGGTCGGACGTGCCCTAAACACCTCCCTAGGGAGGTGTTTAGGGCACATCCTGACCAGATGCCCGAACCACCTCATCTGGCTCCTCTCGATGTGGAGGAGCAGCGGCCTTACTTTGAGCTCCCCCCGGATGGCAGAGCTTCTCACCCTATCTCTAAGGGAGAGCCCCGCCACCCGGCGGAGGAAACTCATTTCCGCCGCTTGTACCCGTGATCTTGTCCTTTCGGTCATAACCCAAAGCTCATGACAATAGGTGAGGATGGGAACGTAGATCGACCGGTAAATTGAGAGCTTTGCCTTCCGGCTCAGCTCCTTCTTCACCACAACGGATCGATACAGCGTCCGCATTACTGAAGACGCCGCACCGATCCGCCTGTCGATCTCACGATCCACTCTTCCCTCACTCGTGAACAAGACTCCGAGGTACTTGAACTCCTCCACTTGGGGCAGGGTCTCCTCCGCAACCCGGAGATGGCACTCCACCCTTTTCCGGGCGAGAACCATGGATTCGGACTTGGAGGTGCTGATTCTCATCCCAGTCGCTTCACACTCAGCTGCGAACTGATCCAGCGAGAGCTGAAGATCCTGGCCAGATGAAGCCATCAGGACCACATCATCTGCAAAAAGCAGAGACCTAATCCTGCAGCCAACAAACCAGATCCCCTCAATGCCTTGACTGCGCCTAGAAATTCTGTCCATAAAAGTTATGAACAGAATCGGTGACAAAGGGCAGCCTTGGCGGAGTCCAACCCTCACTGGAAACGTATCCGACTTACTGCCGGCAATGCGGACCAAACTCTGGCACTGATCATACAGGGAGCGGACCGCCACAATCAGACAGTCCGATACCCCATACTCTCTGAGCACTCCCCACAGGACTTCCCAAGGGACACGGTCGAAGGCCTTCTCCAAGTCCACAAAACACATGTAGACTGGTTGGGCAAACTCCCATGCACCCTCAAGGACCCTGCCGAGAGTATAGAGCTGGTCCACAGTTCCACGACCAGGACGAAAACCACACTGTTCCTCCTGAATCCGAGGTTCGACTATCCGGCGTAGCCTCCTCTCCAGCACACCTGAATAGACCTTACCGGGAAGGCTAAGGAGTATGATCCCACGATAGTTAGAACACACCCTCCGGTTCCCCTTCTTAAAGAGAGGAACCACCACCCCGGTCTGCCAATCCAGAGGTACCGCCCCCGATGTCCATGCGATGCTGCAGAGTCTTGTCAACCAAGACAGCCCCACAGCATCCAGAGCCTTAAGGAACTCCGGGCGGATCTCATCCACCTTGCCACCGAGGAACTTTTTAACTACCTCAGCAACCTCAGCCCCAGAAATAGGAGAGCCCACCACAGATTCCCCAGGCACTGCTTCCTCATAGGAAGACGTGTTGGTGGGATTGAGGAGGTCTTCGAAATATTCCCTCCACCGATCCACAACATCCGCAGTCGAGGTCAGCAGAACACCATCCTCACCGTACACGGTGTTGATAGTGCACTGCTTCCCCTTCCTGAGGCGGCGGATGGTGGTCCAGAATCGCTTCGAAGCCGTCCGGAAGTCGTTTTCCATGGCTTCCCCGAACTCCTCCCATGTCCGAGTTTTTGCCTCCTCATGGGGCCCGGCCGGGCACAGCCCGAAGAGGCAACGTGGGTTCCCCCTCCAATGGGCTCACCACCCATAGCAGGGGTCATAGAGGTCGGGTGCGATGTGAGCTGGGCGGCAGCCGAAGGCAGGGCACTTGGCGGTCCGATCCTCGGCTACAGAAGCTAGAAGATTTTATGACCTAGTATATACAATAATATAAACCAAGTCATTGTATTTCATTTAGGATTATTTCATATCTTCATTTAAATAAAAATATATTTTTATCTTTTTTAGATACAATCAATAAATAATGTGAACATGTATCTTAACATGGAAATCTAAGAGAATGTGTTGTGAATGAGAATGCTTGTGGACTGGGAATTTTTTTTTTATTAAAAAAAATCAGTTTTTCCAACGTATTAAATTTTAGACGATTTTTCTTCTTAGTTATTATTTCTCCGGCTGTAGCAAAGACCCGCTCACAGGGCACAGAGGAGGCGTCATTGCGACACAGTTCGCGTATCAGTCACGTGACCGAAACAGCTCATGATCGGTCACGTGACTTTCTAAAAGCGGTACGCGCACCCACTCAGGGTTTTGCTCTATGAGCTCGACGCATGCGCCGATGCATCGGTGTTGCCGGACTCATCACTATATTTTGCATATCGTATTCATAGCACCTTTTTTCTCTCCGCAGCTGGAGCGTTTTGAGTTGATGGATATTTTTGTTAGTTTAGATATCTGGGGCCGTATTTATCAAGCTTCTTAGAATTACTCCTAAGAAGTCTGCTAAGAGTTGACTTATGAGTAAAGAAATTCTTCGCTGAAAGCTGCACTTAAAAGTTAGTTATAAAGCGTCTTACTTCACACTTTCAGCGAAGTGTAGGACTGAATCTTAAGTGTCACACTCAGAGCTGAATTACGACATTACTATGTGCCGTAAACGGGATTTTAGGTGACGTCATTTCTGTGTCCATAGAAATGACCAATCACGGAAGGGAATCCCTTGTCTAAGAATAAAGAAATATCTTAGAAATATTTAAGTGGACAATGGGAGTGTATATTTTGACAATAAACTACAAAATATTACAAAACAAACAATATTGGCAATGAATCAAAAATAAATGTGCATTTTCCCAGTGGCGAGATATCGAAGCATTGTGATGACCTTTAGTTCTGCTGTGAAAGCTCTGTTGCGTGATGTTGCTGATGAGATGACGCCCCTTATTAAATCTGTGACAAAAATAATACCCGCTCTGTCTAAATGATACCGTTTGATCAGCTGCTCGTCATCAAACAAAGCCAGGACATCCTTCCGCTCCCTGAACGTTCGCGCACGTCTCTCTCGCCTTAGTGCCATCCCCGCTGGCAACTCCTAACCACTTAGGAAGGTCTCTTAAATATTGTAGAAAGTAGGAGTGATTCTTAGACTTAAGAAAGTTGATAAATAGCTTTTATTCTTAAGTTTGAGAGTAGGACTAAATTTTGCAAATTCTCAGGACTTAAGTGTAAAATGGCACTCTAAGACTCTTGATAAATACGGCCCCAGGCTAAATAGTGCTGTTTTTGATAGCCTGTTTTGTTTCTCCCGTTTTGGACCCCTCTCTGTTCGAGAATAAATATATGTTTCTGAAAATCCTGCATCTGTGTTCAGAGTCCTGTTCTGGTCGTGACAGTACACTCTGGCACAGGACAGGAGGAGGACGAGACATTTCTACACATGAGGGAGGGTGACACAGGTGGGCACAATCAGGCAATCAGGAGAGACATCAGACCAGTGAAACAGGAGGAAGGGCAAGTGACCTGAAACAAGAGGGAGAGTTAACCTTTCAAAATAAAACAGGAAATGACAAAACAACATGAAACCAGACAAAACCCAGACAAGACTTTACCCAGGTGTGACAGACGGTAGGAGTGGTGTTCCTGGGATTAAAGGCCTCACCTTTTCTCCTCCAAACTTATTGCTGGGTATTGTGGCCAAACAGCTCCATTTTTGTTTCATCTGACTACAGAACTTTCCTCCAGAAGGTCTTATCTTTATCCATGTGATGTCAGCCATGACATTATGTTCTTTAAAAGTGTATGCAAACTTTTGATCGCGACTGTATCTCTTCAGTCTTATGAATTTGTAATGCTAAAGTCTGAGTCAAGTCCCAAGTCAGCGTTGTCAAAGGCCGAGTCGAGTTGCAAGTCTGTGATGATATTGTCAAGCCAAAGCCATCAACATTGCGACTCTGCTACATACTACATATGTCACTAAAGTAGGTGATCTACAACAGTGGTCCCCAACCTTTTTGTAGCTGCGGACCGGTCAACCGTTGAAAATGTTTCCCACGGACCAGTGGGGGGTGGGGGGGGGGGGGGTGTATTTAAAAAAAAAATATATATATATATTTTATTTTTTTTACATAAATAAATACAATCATGTGTGCTTACAGACTGTATCCCTGCAGACTGTATTGATATATAATGTATATATTGTGTTTTTTATGTTGATTTCATTAAAAAAAAAATAATAATAATAATTATTATTATTTTTTTTTAATTTCTTGTGCGGCCCGGTACCAATCGGTCCACGGACCGGTACCGGGCCGCGGCCCGGTGGTTGGGGACCACTGATCTACAACATTCATTGAATCCATCCATATTCCGTTAATGTGTTTATGCGGTAATATATAACTGATTTGATATCATTTCACCATGGACAGCAATATAAAAATAGTTACTAGCTACTTTATAGCTGTCTTCTGCTGACCTGGACCTTAATTTCCCTTTGGCCTCATAAAAACAGTCTTTTAGGGACATGTGGTGTAGTTAATCAAACACTGCTGCTCAGATGAAGCCATGAGATAATTTTGTTATATTAACATGGAAAAAAAAACAAGGATGGCTTATTAAAATCCCTGAAACAATTTCTGTTGGGAATTTCCTGTTAAAAAGGAACAGACAGTGCAGTTGTTCACCCTGCATGTCCCAGGTTGGGAGTGTGATTGCTTGGACTGTCCTCATGAATTAAAAGTTGTGTTGGTTAGTTCTGGAAAACGAGTACCTCTCGTGCCTCTTGGGTCATGGAAAGACCCTTTTTTTTTTTGTTGCAAAGACCCATTTTTTTGTTTTCTTTTTCTGTTACAATCTGCTGGCCTCGGTTCAATTCAGGCAGTAAACCACTACTTACATGAAATGGAGGATTGTGTGTGTGTGTGTGTGTGTGTGTGTGTGTGTGTGTGTGTGTGTGTGTGTGTGTGTGTGTGTGTGTGTGTGTGTGTGTGTGTGTGTGTGTGTGTGTTTGTTTATGCATGTGTATGTTCATGGGCATTTAACGAACATTACCGCCCCCCACAGGATTTGAGTGGAACAGTGGCATCCATCCGTCCATCTTCTTTTGCTTATCCGAAGTGGAGTCGCGGGGGCAACAGCCTAAGCAGAGAAGCCCAGACTTCCATCTCCCTTTCTACTTTGTCCAGCTTTTTGTGACTGCTGGTGCTTAAAATGTGACATCTTTTTGCAGAAATTTGCGGCAAAAGTTTTGAGGCCTTTTTTTGGTGAATTTGTTATCAGTGTTTTAAGTGTTCATTGTAATTTTAACCTTTAAATAAGCACACAATTTTAACAAGAATTGTAAGACTAATACATTATATTGATATTTTACTCGTTTTATGCCACACAGATTCAAAAGTAGACACTAGATCAGGGGTGTCAAACGTACGGTCCGCGGGCCAGATCAGGCCCGAGAACAGGTTTTATCCGGCCCACGTTATGAGTTTGAACGAAATAAACTGCTGTTCTAAATGTGTCCACTGGATGTCACAATAGCAATTCTGTTAGGCAAGCAAACGGTTTATACAAGCAAGAGGTACGCAGTAAACGGTGACTGTGGCTCCTCCTCCTCTACCTACATGAAACTTAAAACCTGCCGTTATATGTCTTCTGCAACGAACACATGGTCATTTGGCACCCTCGTTGCCCCAAAATGTCTCTGTCAAACACGAGAAAAGTGAACGTAACCCTTTTAAATAGTTTTTACCTCAGTTTCTTATGGTTTGTTGAGTTAGCTCTGGATTGATACGTGGACATGACAAAGGATACCAAGAAGAGTTTACATGTTGTGTTTTTGTTCAATCCCAGGAAGACCGTAACTTAAAGTTTAATCCTGGCTTTGTAGATACACTGAGAAGAACTCTAAGCTCTTTGCGTTTTTGAAACTGCACCAATTTCCTCAGAATTTTCAACACATTTGAAGTGTTTTGTCCAGAGCATTATTTGTGATTTGTACGTCTTCAGAATGTGCTTGTTCTGTTTTTGGCCAAAGTAAAACAAAGAAAACAACCTGAAGTTGCCTTTATTTTTAAGTTATCATGCCATGATTTTACCATTCCGGCTCACTTGGGAATAGATTTTCCTCCATGCGGCCCCTGAGCTAAAATGACTTTGACACCCGTGCACTAGATGAAAGTAAAAGCAACTGCTCCGGACTCATTGTGAAATTGCTATTTTGTTTTGATAATAGTGCAAAGATAATAATTAATCATCATTACAGAAAAACAACAACATTCTCCCTGTATGGTTTACAGTAAAAAAATGGGTCAGTCTATCTTACACATTACATTCAACACATTTACTTCTGCACGTTAGAAACATTTGTGAACTGTTGAGAGCGATCTGTAGCGGTGATTTTTGTTGGTAATGATAGACGATGACAGATTATCATCACACTTCAACATCTCTGTCATATAAATGCTGCCTCTTTTCTAGGTCAGCATTGCAAATGAAAATATGCTCCTAATGATCTGAGTAAATAATGATTAAATTAAAACATAAATACATTTAAACTAGGAAACAAATGTTTATAAACTCATCACACAGAAGGCTTAGAGCAGGGGTGTCAAACGTACGGATGAAACCTGATCCGGCCCGCGGGATGAGTTTGCTAAGTATAAAAATGAGCCGACATTTTTTAATGAAAGAAACTGCTGTTCTAAATTTGTCCACTAGATGTCGCAAAAGCAATTTTTTGTATCTTTGCAGATTATGCAACGTATGTAAAAAAAAAAAATTAACCACATGATGTTAGTGACATACTTGCCAACCTTGAGACCTCTGATTCCGGGAGATGGGGGGTGGGGGGGCGGGGTGGGGTGGGGCGGGAGTGTGGTTGGGGGCGGGGGGCGTGGTTAAGAGGGGAGGAGTATATTTACAGCTAAAATTCACCAACTCGAGTATTTCATATATATTTCACATACAGTATATATATATGTATGAAATATTTGACTTTCAGTGAATTCTAGCTAATATATATATATATATATATATATATATATATATATATATATATATATATATATATATATATATATATATATATATATATATATATATATATATATATGTGTATATATTTATTTATTTTATTATACATATAAATAAAATAAATACTTGAATTTCAGTGTTCCGGAGGCTATCCAGTAGATGGCAGTATTGTCCTGTTTAAGAGTGTCACAACATTGCTGTTTACGGCAGACGAACTGCTTTACGGTAGACGAAAACGTGACTGCTGTTGTTGTGTGTTGTTACCGCGCTGGGAGGACGTTAATGAAACTGCCTAACAATAAACCCACATAAGAAACCAAGAACTCGCCCTCGATCATTCTACAGTTATAATGTGATTGGGCAAGCACGCTGTTTATATCGTGGGAAAGCGGACGTGAAAACAGACTGTCGCCGCTGTCCCCACTCAGGTCCGCATTGAGCTGGAGGGGGTGTGGCCTCCAGCTCCGGCTGAATTCCGGGAGTTTATCGGGAGAACACTTCTTCCGGGAGGTTATCGGGAGAGGCGCTGAATTCCGGGAGTCTCCCGGTAAAACCGAGAGGGTTGGCAAGTATGGTGGAAAATTAGCAAACTACATAAATAACATCCTGTAATTTGATTTTGATATAATTTTTTTATCTTTATAGATTGAAAATTAACACCAATGATTTGGCTGATGAATATTATCACATAATTTATTCAGAAAGTATACTATTAACCTCAACATGTAAGTGTGAAAACCCCCCAACAACATTATGATTTGTACATTTGTGCTTGTTCCATTTTTAAACAAAGAAATCAATCTGAAGTTGTCTTTATTTTTAAGTTATATTGCCGTGATTTTACCAGTCCGGCCCACTTGGGAGTAGATTTTTCTCCATGTGGCCCCCAATCTAAAATGAGTTTGACACTTCTGGTGTTATGTACGGGTGGAGTATAGACAGTAAAGACACAAGGGGGCGATGCCGCTCTAAGATTTATTATTATATATACGCAATATAATATATATAATAATGAATCAATACTAATAAATAAACTAGAGAATGGTGTGTGACAAAATTTCCAGCGTGTGTATGGTGTAAGACTATGTGTAGGAATTAATTGCTGAGTGTTTACCAGAAGTGATGAGTGAGAGGCGAAAGATCAGGAGGACAAAGCAGAGCTCAGAGGTCCATGAGGCGAGCAGGAAGTCGGGGGCAAAGCGGGGCGTCAACAGAGGAAAAACGAGGAAGACGAGACGAAGACGAGACGCACAGCTCGCCACGCAGGAACGGGGATTTGCTGCAGGAACCACACGACACGACAATGAAACACGGAGGGGAAAACAGAGAGAGAGCAGGATTGCATCAAGCATCAGATCGCTTACTGTATGCCAGCAGAAGGTTACGTTCCGGCGTGGGATGGCAGGTTGTGCAGGCTTTAGAAGGCGGGTCTGATCATCAGCTCCAGGTATGCTGATTGCCGGCGATCATACCTGCCAACCTTGAGACCTCCGAATTCGGGAGATTGGGGGAGGATATTATTTATTATTTATAGTTAGAATTCACTGCGCACAATTTGTGGAAATTGCTTAGATTTGCATGAATTGTTGCGATTGCAACATTCCAAAATAAGGCTAATTTGTAGCCACGTTGCAGCAGTGAAGTGTCATTATTTTCGGAAGACTTCACTGCAGGGGTTTATCCACTCAGCTTGTCCTGGTCCAGTGACGCTGCAGAGACCGGATGACCATCACATGAAGTAAACGTAGTGCTAAATGTATCTTTCAGGTTGTTTTGGCCGTTAGTCAGAAGCTTTGTTATCACCGTGACTCTGCCTTGCCCAGTGAATGCAACGCTTGCACGGTCACAGCCATTTAAATTGCTCTTTGTCAGAGAAATTGTGCTACATCATGGCAAACAAAATGCGTCTGAGAATTACAGTGTACCCACTGCATCGGGGCTTTTTTTTTTTTTTTTTGGAACCCGCTAAGGCATGTAAATTGGAAGTCATTAGGCCGTGAAACTATAAATGCTGCTGTGGGTATGAGCGTACGAGTCAGCGAGTGTGGCTGTGCATGTCTGATAAGCTGTTTGAGCCTACTGCATCAAAACGGTTAAACCTCCACACTTACTTGCATTACTTGGCCATTCCAAATAAATGAGTGGAAGATAGTGGGAGTGATTGCAATCTTTCAGTCTTAAACTTGCGTTTGCACCACACTCAGACTGATTTTTCTAATCTGATTAATCACACTTTTAAATTTGGATTAATCATAATCAAAGGTGCTGTTTGCAACTTCCAGTAACATATTCCAATCAAAAAATATAACAAGAACACCACCGGGTAGCTTATGTTACCATTAGAGGTTTAACAGAACACATTTGTTGGACAATTGTCTATATTTTTCACTGTTACAAAGTTTATGTAATACAAATCTTTGGTAAGACTTTAGTATGGGGAGCATATTCTAAGTAACAAAGACTTAAGGGTTAGGGCAGGGGTGTCCAAAGTGCGGCCCGGGGGCCATTTGTGGCCCGCAGGTCATTTTTTAACGGCCCCATGGCACATTTTAAAAATATGATTGAAAAAAATTAAAAACATGATAAGTGGTATAAAAGAGCAAACAGGTGAAATGTAACAAGAAAATGTCGCAATGTTTACTCTAATAACACAAAGCTGCCATGCAGGCTGTTTCTTTCTTTAAAAAATAATAATGAATCAAAATCAATGTCATTAGGAATTATTGACCTATTCAAGGCTCCAATTACGTCACATTTGAGATATTTTGGGGGAAAATGTTGCATATTTTGTATTTGCCATATAAAAAACTGAGCTGTTTTTTTAAAGGGCCTAAAACGAACAAACGAAAAACATAGACAACAATAAAACGTATGATTGACGGATAGATCTGAAGTTGATCTCGAGATTATTGTGTTAAAAGTAAACAGTAAAAAAAATATATAATTTATTTTTTAACACTATAATTATTTGGATCCCCAATAATTTTAGTGTGATTTGTTTTTAGGTGTCATTGCTCAAAAAATAATAATTAATTAAAATCCATGTTGTTATGAGTTATTGACCTTTTTAATGCTCCAATTATTATATAATCTCAAATATTCCACTTAAAAATTTTATTGGGGGAAAATATTGCATATTTTGTATTTTTTACATAAAAAAACAGGGTTTTCTTTGACAACAAGAGCATACAACTTAAATCTTTAAAACCGTTATATTGACAGATAGACCTAATGTTGATCTATTCTAGAGATTTTAAACTTGAATAATAATAAAAATAATAATACTATATAACACATTTTTAATATTTTTTTACCAAAACCCTTTGGGGTCCCCGGGATCAAGCCTGAGTGGAGGCCTAAATGTATATTTTTTATACATATATTATATTGGTTTTTAAAATAAAAAATATCAAAATGGCCCCCGCTTGCTTTGATTTTTCAGAATGCGGCCCTCCGTGGAAAAAGTTTGGACACCTCTGGGTTAGGGTTATTGGAGTTGTGTGTTTTGTTATGTAAAAACAGACCATATTCATTAAGTGGTATTAAAGGGAGAATCATATACAACAACTTCCTTACTTAGTACTAATGAGCAATAATTCTGAGGTTATTGAGGGAAGACTCTTAGTTAATGGCTTACTGGTTGTATAATAAGGCCACGCAGAATAAGGCATTAATAAGTACTTAATAATGACTAATTAAGAGCCAATATGTTACTAATTTGCATGTTAATAAGCAACTAATTAATGGTGAATATGTTCCCCATACTAAAGTGTTACCAAATCGGTTTTTAGCGCCCCGATTGGTGTTTATGGCTGTCCATCACCCTGTCTCATCAACACGTACGTGTGCACTCATACAAAAATAGTCCAAGAGAAGCAACAAACAATTTACAGTCATGTTGTTATGATAGAATATACATTCAATGGCAGCTAACACTAGCTATCCAAATTGCTATTATTAACAAAAGACACCCAAAGCTAATGCGCGTGCATGTTTTACGTACATACGTAAATACGTCATCACGTAGGAGAAGCTGTTAGAGGGCGGTATATACTGTGTAAAATACATTGGGAAGTTGCCGTCCTCTAGGCATCTGTGTAGATGTTGCAAACAACCAGTTTAAACACAGGTTTTTACTCGCTTGAATAATTTAAATTAGCTTAAAAAAAGACCCCAATATTTGGGACACACATGTAATTATGTTGTCAGAATGTCATCACGGAACTTTTTGAAAATGTTTTACTTGAATGGACATCATTTATTTGCTCAAAACTTGGTAAGAGTTTGAGCTAAAATCCCACCGGGGTGTATTTAAGTGAAATTTGCCAGTTAGAGAGGTAGCGGTGTGACATACCTCATACTAAGCACCTCAAATGATTTACATTTATTACTTGGGTTAGGGCTAAGGTTAAGGTTTCATTGTATATTAGTGTGACCCCTGCACTCCTTTTAAAGGGACGAGCAATATGTGCACTCGTATAGTTAGGGGGAGATGCCTCGTTAAGCGGGAACAATTCATCTGGTTTTAGCCAAATTTTGCTGAGATCAATTACGTTAAGATTGTTGTCTCTAATGATCTCATTAACTAATAACATTTGGGAGACAATGATCTGTTTAAAAAGCTCATATTATAGGTAGGTTTGAGGCATTTTTGTTAATGGTATCCGTAGTACTGATTTACGTCTATTTTGCATAGTGCGCCTTGAATAATTTCGATCACATTTAGGAATTGATATGATGGGGATCTTGAGACTATTTGCTTAGTGTTGCGATAGATTTTACGCGTCATAATTTGCCATCTCAGTAGAATGCATGTCCACCTCTGGCACAGTTACTACAGAAAAAACATTATGTGAGTTGTGTATTATTCTACGAGAAAGGCCATGTGCGCAGGAATTTTCCAGCCTGGCCCTGGTTAGATCTGGCTTAACTGACTCCTCACCTGGACTAACAGACTCTGTAATTGCTTGTGTCCGAGCTTGCTCTAGTGTAGTTCGGCAAGCTTGACTCAAATAGTATTCTATATTTCTGGAGAGAGTGATGGTGCCTTCCCGGTTAGGGTGAAGGCCGTCCCCCCTCAGCAAGCCCGGTTTGCCCCACAAAGAGGGCCAATTATCAATAAATGTTAGTCCCTGTTCTCTACAAAAACTAGCGAGCCACTTGTTAAGCAGGACTAATCTGCTATACCTCTCGTCATTGTCTCTCGCAGGCAGGGGGCCAGAGACAAGTACTCGAAGCCAGGACATCTTTCTAGCGAGATTACAAGTCCGAGCTATGTTCTTCTTTGTAATCTCTGACTATCTCATCCTAGTGTCATTGGAGCCGACGTGTACAACTATGTTTGCGTAGCTAGTGGTGTGATTAGCCTGTCGTACGCGTTTACTCAGCTTAAATCTATTATATGTCTCAAACGGTTCACTGTGGCTTGTAGGCCGCTTAGGCCTGCTACAAACTGGGCTAGTCAGCTCGCTACAACTAACACTAGCAAACGTGTCCACCACCTCTATAGTTACAAAATGACTCTGCTCTAACTCTAACCTATCCATGAGAACAGTGCACGAAGAGCAGAAAGCCGTACTCATGTTGTTTCTTTCACCGAGTCGAGTTCTTGGAAAGAGTAGCAGCTGCGTGAGGGAGGAGACGCCTTTGGGGCGCGGTTGCTTTGGACCGCGACTAACTTAGCTTTGTTCGTTAGTTAGCTGAGAGAGAGGCGGTGTGAGACAGAGAGGGAGTGCTTTGTAAGTTTGATAAGACTACTAAATATGTTGGAGAAGGAATAAAGAAAGCTGTAAAACAATTAAAAGCACACAGATAGAAAGGTAGGACTTAGCTTTTGCGCGGCAACAGACTTTTCCAGACAAGACGTCACTCACCAATTAGCATGCAGGGATATTACTGTATCAGTCTGGTCTCGTTACGCAGCAGCTGCTTTGGCGACTGTGACTGATCATTTATCAGTGTCTGTGCTGTGAAGTCAATGTTGGCAGGACCAGAGGTGGCTGGGCTCTGCGGCTGCTCTGCAGTGAGTGACTCAGCTGGATGAAGACCCATTGGTGTCAATTTTTATATTTTATTTCACCTTGTTTAATGTGCTACTCTTAGACACACTTCATCTCTGATTTCCTTATGAAATATTGTTCCCCTTCTTACTACATTTCTCTTAATCGCTCTGACTTTTTTCTCTATATTATTGACTTCGCAATGTTTTTTTTCCTCGTCTTTAATTGCGTCTACTTCCATTTGTCTGTGTTGTACCTGCAAGGCATAAGACTGACACAGGTGCTGCTTTGTCACTAAGCAGTAGGGATGCTGTTGCACGGCAAATACCCTGAGAGTGGCGCAACAGCAAATAATTGACTCAATCCCTTAATGTCTACATAAATCCACTACACTGCCGAGCTAACTGGGCTCATTTTCTAACCCAGCATCCTTTTATCTCTTTGTTGTGACGGCATGGTATACATGTAGAGGTGAGCAACCGCCTTTAAGGCAACGGTGTGGGAAACATGTTTTAATAGGTAAATATGACAGCCAGAGTTTATGTTAGTCGGAAATTGCTTGCATTTGACTGTGTTACTGTAGGTTTGAGATGAGTCTAAATTGTCCATTGGTATGAATGTAAGTGTGAATGTTTGTTTGCCGATATGTGCCCTGCAATTGGTTGGTGTCTAGTCCAGGGCAGTGGTCCCCAACCACCGGGCCGCGGCCCGATACCGGTCCTCGGACCGATTGGTACCGGGCCGCACACGAATAAAAAAAATAAAATAAAATAAAATTATTATTATTATTTTTTTAAATCAACATAAAAAACACAATATATACATTATATATCAATATAGATCAATTTTTTTTTTTTTTTTAATTTCACCCCCCAAGCGTTGACCGGTCCTCACGATTTGATTCACAGGCTATGATACAATAATACATTGATTATTGATTTTAGTTAATTTATGTATATATATATATATATATACAAACCCCGTTTCCATATGAGTTGGGAAATTGTGTTAGATGTAATTATAAACGGAATACAATGCTTTGCAAATCAATTTCAACCCATATTCAGTTGAATATGCTACAAAGACAACATATTTGATGTTCAAACTGATAAACATTTTTTTTTTTGTAATATACAGTATATATATCCAACACACTGTACTTTAGTTTGTTTTATATTTGCAAACATATATACTGTATATACATACATATACATATATATATATATATATATATATATATATATATATATATATATATATATATGTATATATATATATATATATATATATATATATATATATATAAATATATATATATGTATATATATATACACATATACAGATTTGTATATATACATATACATTTTGATTGATTGAGACTTTTATTAGTAGGTTGCACAGTGAAGTACATATTCCGTACAATTGACCACTAAATGGTAACACCCGAATAAGTTTTTCAACTTGTTTAAGTCGGGGTCCACTTAAATTGATTCATGATACAGATATATACTATCTGTCATGACTAGGTCTTTGGCGTGGATTGCTCTCCCGTGGTGCAAACGAATTGGACCATACGTGGCGTGAAGGTGAGGACATGTTTAATATTTTAACTCAAACAAAAAGGTACAAACAAAAGGTGCTCACAGCGGAGGTAAAAAAAAACTTGGCTATGACAAAACAAAAAGCGCGCACAAAGGCGGAAGTAGAAAACTAGACTATGAAACAAAAGACATGCACGTGGGCACAAAACTATGAACAATAAACAAAACTTACTTGGTATGAGATGAAACAAGAACTAACGTGACAAGGAACTGTGAACATGGCATGAATGGGTGATGTCGCCAGGACGAACAACAGAAACAGAAAAGCCTATATAGTGACATGATAAGTGAAAACAGGTGCGTGACTAACTGTGAACAGGTGCATGACATGACTGTGAAAACGTGAGACAGGTGTGTGTGAGTCCAAACGTGGAACAGGTGAAACTAATGGTTGCTATGGTGACAAACAAAACCAGGAAGTGAAACCAGGAACTAAGGAAGTGTCCAAAAAACAAAACAGCACATGGCCAAACAAAAACATGAACACAGACATGACAGAACCCCCCCCTTACGGACAGATCCCAGATGTCCAAAAACAAAAAACAGGATCAAGAGTCATGGGAGGGGGGGAGGGGGACATGGCGGTGGATCGCCAGACCAGGTGTCCCCGAATCCACCGGGGCAGAGTCAGGTGGCGACGGCGGGTAGACCGCCGCTGAACCTGACGAGGTGGGCGACCTGGGAATGGCCACATTCGTGGCAGACGAGGAGGTCGGCGCACCTGGCGTGGCGGACGCCCATGGAATGGCCACATCCTTGGCCGACGAGGAGGTGGGCGCGTTGTCGTGGCAGGCGGCGAAGCTTGGCGTGGTGCGTCAGGCGGCGAAGCTTGGCGTGGCGGGTCTTGACGAGGGTCTTGGTCTTGGCATGGGTCTTGGTCTTGGTCTTGGCGAGGGTCTGGGTCTTGGTCTTGGACTTGGTCTTGGCGTGGTTGGTCTTGGTCTTGGACTTGGCGTGGTTGGTCTTGGTCTTGGACTCGGCGTGGTTGGTCTTGGTCTTGGCGTAGTTGGTCTTGGACTTGGTCTTGGTGTGGCTGTGCTTGGACTTGGTCTTGGTTTGGGTCACTTGGCGGGTCTTGGTCTTGGTCACTTGGCGGGTCTTGGTCTTGGTCACTTGGCGGGTCTTGGTCTTGGCTTTGGTCTTGGCGTGGGACAGCCACGGGCGGCACTTGGCGGCGTGGGGCAGCCACGGGCGGCACTTGGCGGCGTGGGGCAGCCACGGGCGGCACTTGGCGGCGTGGGGCAGCCACGGGCGGCACTTGGCGGCGTGGGGCAGCCACGGGCGGCACTTGGCGGCGTGGGGCAGCCACAGGCGGCACTTGGCGGCGTGGGGCTGCGACGGGCGGCACTTGGCGGCGTGGGGCTGCGACGGGCGGCACTTGGCGGCGTGGGGCTGCGACTGGCGGCACTTGGCGTCGTGAAGCTGCGACTGGCGGCGCTTGGCGTGGAGCAGGTACTGGTGGCGCTTGGCGTGGAGCAGGTACTGGTGGCGCTTGGCGTGGAGCAGGTATTGGTGGCAGCCGTGCTGGTGGCTGTGGCTTGGCAGGTCGAAAGACAGGTGGTGGGGGTCGTGCTGGAGGCTGTGTCTTGGCGTGACGAAAGACTGGTGGTGGGGGTCGTGCTGGTGGCTGTGGCTTGGCAGGTCGAAAGACAGGTGGTTGTGGTCGTGCTGGTGGCTGTGGCTTGGTAGGTCGAAAGACAGGTGGTGGGGGTCGTGCTGGAGGCTGTGTCTTGGCGTGACGAAGCTGAGCCACCCCACCTGAACAATTCCCAGCCCTAGCCCCCCCCTCAAGGAGCGGATACCAGACGCGCTCCCCGCGGTCTGGAACCGTCTTTTGGGGTGGGCGGAGGGGGTTCAGGAGGAGGGCAGAATCCTCCCCTCTAAATTGTCCAAAATGTCTTTCTTTCCCCCCCACCTGGGCTTTTGTGGGTGAAAAAAAAATTTCTGACTTGGGCGTGGCATGAGTCCTGGGGGGCGGGGCATGGAATTTGGGTGGCTTGGATTGAACCGGTAAAGAATTTGGGAAAACAATCTCCAGGTCTGTGGAGTGCTCCTTGAGCTGCCAGGCTGGCTGACTTCCATTTCCGCCCGGAGGGGGAGGAGCCTGCAGGAGCGCAGCGTGCTGTCCGCTCACCTTCCCTGACGTCCTCGGTCTGGAGCGCCGCTTCCGGGACAGGGATGACGTGCCAACGTCCCCGGGCCAAAGGGAGCTGATCGGCACCAGTTTGCCGGTCGGACCCCACATGAGATCCCTGCGCTCCATGGGGGAATGGCGGAGTGTCTCGGCTTCCATGGCGCGCAGGACCTCCCACGTTCCTTTGTCCAATCTTGCGGGAGAGCTCTTATGCTGGCGACATCTGTCAGACTAGGTCTTTGGCGTGGATTGCTCTCCCGTGGTGCAAACGAATTGGACCATACGTGGCGTGAAGGTGAGGACATGTTTAATATTTTAACTCAAACAAAAAGGTACAAACAAAAGGCGCTCACAGCGGAGGTAAAAAAAAACTTGGCTATGACAAAACAAAAAGCGCGCACAAAGGCGGAAGTAGAAAACTAGACTATGAAACAAAAGACATGCACGTGGGCACAAAACTATGAACAATAAACAAAACTTACTTGGTATGAGATGAAACAAGAACTAACGTGACAAGGAACTGTGAACATGGCATGAATGTGTGATGTCGCCAGGACGAACAACAGAAACAGAAAAGCCTATATAGTGACATGATAAGTGAAAACAGGTGCGTGACTAACTGTGAACAGGTGCATGACATGACTGTGAAAACGTGAGACAGGTGTGTGTGAGTCCAAACGTGGAACAGGTGAAACTAATGGTTGCTATGGTGACAAACAAAACCAGGAAGTGAAACCAGGAACTAAGGAAGTGTCCAAAAAACAAAACAGCACATGGCCAAACAAAAACATGAACACAGACATGACACTATCATATATACTATCATCATAATACAGTCATCACACAAGATAATCACATTGAATTATTTACATTATTTACAATCAGGGGTGTGGGGGGGGGGGGGGGGGGGGGGTATGGACATCAAGTAGTGGACATAGAGAGAGAGAGAGAGAGAGAGAGAGAGAGAGAGAGAGAGAGAGAGAGAGAGAGAGATATCAGAAGGCATAAGAAAAAGTATCTGCATTTGATTGTTTACATTTGATTATTAGCAATCCGGGGAGGGTGTTAGTTTAGGGTTGTAGCTGCCTGGAGGTGAACTTTTATTGTGGTTTTGAAGGAGGATAGAGATGCCCTTTCTTTTATACCTGTTGGGAGCGCATTCCACATTGATGTGGCATAGAAAGAGAATGAGTTAAGACCTTTGTTAGTTCGGAATCTGGGTTTAACGTGGTTAGTGGAGCACCCCCTGGTGTTGTGGTTATGGCGGTCATTTACGTTAAGGAAGTAGTTTGACATGTACTTCGGTATCAGGGAGGTGTAGTGGATTTTATAGACTAGGCTCAGTGCAAGTTGTTTAACTCTGTCCTCCACCTTGAGCCAGCCCACTTTAGAGAAGTGGGTAGGAGTGAGGTGGGATCTGGGGTGGAGGTCTAGAAGTAACCTGACTAGCTTGTTCTGAGATGTTTGGAGTTTAGATTTGAGGGTTTTGGAGGTGCTAGGGTACCAGGAGGTGCATGCGTAATCGAAAAAGGGTTGAACGAGAGTTCCCGCCAGAATCCTCAAGGTGCTTTTGTTGACCAGAGAGGAAATTCTGTAGAGAAATCTCGTTCGTTGGTTAACCTTTTTGATTACCTTGGTTGCCATTTTATCACAGGAAAGGTTAGCCTCTAGAATGGAACCTAGGTAGGTGACCTCATCTTTCCTGGTGATGACACTGTCACCTACTTTTATGGTGAAATCATTGACTCTCTTAAGTTTGATGTGGGACCCAAACAGGATGGATTCTGTTTTACCCAAGTGTATGGATAGCTTGTTGTCAGCGAGCCAGGTGCAAGTTCTACAGAGCTCAGCACTGAGGATTTTCTCCACCTGTGACTTGTCCTTGCCGGATACCAGCAAGGCAGAGTCATCCGCAAACAAAAACAATTCACAGTCGCATGCCGATGACATGTATGTATATATGTATGTGTATGTATGTGAATATATATATATATATATATATATATATATATATATATATATATATATATATATATATATATATATGAATGTCTTCAGGCTCGGTGCTGCACTAAGGCTGCCTCGCCGTCTGCTACACAGTCATGTTTTTGATAGGTTACCTGTTTCTTCGGCATTTTCCTTCGCACTCACTTTCTTCGTTCCAGTGGTTGGAGTCCACGGTTTTGTCGATCTCTGGCTGTGGGCTTTGCTGGGGAATTACACCAGGTGTTTTTTAGGGCAGATCTTACAGGGTTCATGCTGTCCATCACTGGGAATGGGGAGGCATGAAACTCAACTTAAAGCATAACAAAAAGCAGAGACATCTTCTACCCCAAAATACTCGTAAGTTCCTAGCTGGTTTCTCTTTGAAGTAGTGAGCTTCCCTGCTGAGCACATTTAGAGACACAGATGCGCACACAGCTGGTTGGCTTGTTGCCAATAATTAGTGAAGTCAAAACTGCCCACGTAGCGTTAACAAGTAAAATGACTGAATTGTGTAACAAATGTGTATTCTTTTCTAACCTTATCCTAGATTAGGCAGGCTATATGTAATATAAAAACTTTGAGTGCAGTAAGAAAAGCCAATTGTCTTTAATGCCTTTTAAATTGTATTTTAATCTTCTTAAATTGTTCTTTGAGTGCAATAGGAAACATATGTTTAATGTATCTTAAGATTTTTTGTTAAAATGAAGCCAATAATGATTTTTTTTTTGTGATCCCCTTTATTATGAATTATCAAAATTAATTTTGGTACCATTGCCTGTACCAAAATATTGGTATCGAGAATGTGAATATGGAGTGAATGAATGATTGGTTCTCACATCTCACTGTAAAGCCCTTTGAGTGTCTGGAAAAGCGCTGATAGGAGCCTTTGTTTGCTTACTTACTAATAAAAGACAAGTTGTGTTGTATGTTCACTATTTTATTTAAGGACAAACTTGCAATAAGAAACATATGTTTAATGTACCATAAGATTTTTTTGTTTGAATAAAGCCAATAAGGCCATTTTTTGTGGTCCCCTTTATTTAGAAAAGTATAGAAATACTTTTAGTACATAAAAAAAACAACAACAACCAAAACAAGACAAGACAAGATGAACACATCAACACAAACCAACAAGAAAGTATGTCCAATTCATTGGAAAGTGACGGCAACAGAAAAAAACAACAACAACAAAACCACCCAAGCCAGTTTTTCCAATTGGGGAAAAAAATATTTCTTGATGTGCATATTTTGCTAATGGAGATTGAGAATCCGTTTTATTTTTATATTTGTTTTAGGCCTAGGCGATTTATTGATTTTATCGATAAATTTGAGTATTTTGTTGCAGACGATTTAAAATATATCAAATCTAAAGTTGTTTTTTCCTCTTGCTACGGCATACGTTTTGCCCCTATGAGCTTCCGAAGCCCTCTTGAAATATTTTTTTCAAGCCCAAAGTTTTAAATTTGCACTTTATTAATCTCAATGTTGGAGATTATTATGTATTTGATTGCAATGTACAATGCTACATTTTTGTTTACAGAAGTATTTTCTTCAAGCACAAACATTGCCTCCTACAAGAAGTTCTTGATTTAGTTATTTGAAAATTGTTGCATAAAAAGTGACATTTATACCTGTTCTAAAAATAACAAAATTATACAAACTGGATTTTTGCTTAGAGTGAGATGCAGTGTATGCAGTGTAGTGTTGTCCCGATACCAATAATTTGGTACCGGTACTAAAACTATTTGGATACTTTTCGGTACTTTTATAAATAAAGGGGACCACAACAAATGGCATTATTGTCTTTATTTTAACAACAAATCTTAGGGTACATTAAACACATGTTTCTTATTCCAAGTTTGTCCTTAAAGGCCTACTGAAACCCACTACTACCGACCACGCAGTCTGATAGTTTATATATCAATGATGAAATCTTAACATTGCAACACATGCCAATACGGCCGGGTTAACTTATAAAGTGACATTTAAAACTTCCCGGGAAATATCCGGCTGAAACGTCGCGGTATGATGACGTATGCGCGTGACGAAGTCAGAGTAACGGAAGTTATGGTACCCGTAGAATCCTATACAAAAAGCTCTGTTTTCATTTCATAATTCCACAGTATTCTGGACATCTTTTGTAATTTGTTTAATGAACAATGAAGGCTGCAAAGAAGACAGTTGTAGGTGGGATCGGTGTATTAGCAGCGGACTACAGCAACACAACCAGGAGGACTTTGTTGGAGCGCTAGCCGCGCTAGCCGCCGACCTCACCTTGACTTCCTACGTCTCCGGGCCGCCAAACGCATCGGGTGAAGTCCTTCGTCCTTCTGCCGATCACTGGAACGCAGGTGAGCACGGGTGTTGATGAGTAGATGAGGGCTGGCTGGCGTAGGTGGAGAGCTAATGTTTTTAGCATAGCTCTGTGAGGTCCCGTTGCTAAATTGCTAAGTTAGCTTCAATGGCGTCGTTAGCACAGCATTGTTAACCTTCGCCAGCCTGGAAAGCATTAACCGTGTATTTACATGTCCACGGTTTAATAGTATTGTTGATTTTCTATCTATCCTTCCAGTCAGGGGTTTATTTTTTTGTTTCTATATGCAGTTAAAGCACGATGCTATCACGTTAGCTCGTAGCTAAAGCATTTTGCCGATGTATTGTCGTGGAGATAAAAGGCACTGAATGTCCATTTCGCGTTCTCGACTCTCATTTTCAAGAGGATATAGTATCCGAGGTGGTTTAAAATACAAATCCGTGATCCACAATAAAAAAAGGAGAGTGTGGAATCCAATGAGCCAGCTTGTACCTAAGTTACGGTCAGAGCGAAAAAAGATAAAGTCCTTCACTGTAACGTTCCTCATCTACGAATCTTTCATCCTCGCTCAAATTAATGGGGTAATCATCACTTTCTCGGTCCGAATCTCTCTCGCTCCATTGTAAACAACGGGGAATTGTGAGGAATACTAGCTCCTGTGACGTCACGCTACTTCCGGTACAGGCAAGGCTTTTTTTTATCAGCGAGCAAAAGTTGCGAACTTTATCGTCGATTTTCTCTACTAAATCCTTTCAGCAAAAATATGGCAATATCGCGAAATGATCACGTATGACACATAGAATGGATCTGCTATTCCCGTTTAAATTTAAAAAAATCATTTCAGTAGGCCTTTAAATAAAATAGTGAACATACAAGAAAACTTGTCTTCTAATAGTAAGTAAAAAAAACAAAGGCTCCTAATTTAGTCTGCTGACATATGCAGTAACATATTGTGTCATTTTGCATTCTATTATTTTGTCAAAATTATTAAGTGGTAGGAAATGAATTATTAATCTACTTGTTCATTTACTGTTAATACCTGCTTACTTTCTGTTTTAACATGTTCTATCTACACTTCTGTTAAAATGTAATAATCACTTATTCTTCTGTTGTTTGATACTTTACATTAGTTTTGGATGATAGCACAAATTTAGATATCAATCCGATACCAAGTAGTTACAGGATCATACATTGGTCATATTCAAAGTCCTCATGTGTCCAGGGACGTATTTCCTGAGTTTATAAACATAATATACATTTAAAAAAAACGAAAGAAGATGTTGTGATGCCAAAAAATATCGACATAATCATAGTAGTATCACCCCTGTATCATTACAGTGGATCTCAGGTGTAGATTCACCAATGGCATTTGTCTACATTTTAACGCCGATGAGCTACGGTGTGTAGTGATGTTTAGCCATTCCTCGTCCTGCAGGGATGATACTTGTAAGAAACTTACTTTATTTGTCGCCATGGAGGCGAGCAATAGTGATTTAGAAGTAGCTACAACACTAGCTAGTCTTAAAGCATGTCTTAAAGCACATCTTCCGGTGGGCATTTCAGTGTTATAGCTTCACCTTTATCGTTAGTTGTTAAGCTAAAATGCGTCCGTTCTCCCTTTTCTGTCTACACACTGTGTCTGCTTGTAAGTACTCTGTGATTGTGCGCAGCCGAACATGCCCGTCTGCTCGTAAACCAGCAATGACACGAGGTGACAACGACGAGGGCGTGGGGGACCGGTACTTTTCAGAGGCGGTATAGTACCGAAAATTATTCATTAGTATCGCGGTACTATACTAATACCGGTATACCGTACAACCCTAATGCAGTGTCATTTCAAACTACTCAAATAAACGCAAAACTGGTTTTGAATTATCTCTGTCATTTGTGTTCATTGGTTTCTTTAAAAACTGGAGAAATAAATCGGAAAAAATTGTAAATAGAATGTTTTCTGAAAAAATCTGAGATTTTATTTTTAGGCCATATCGCCTAGGCCTAGTTTGTTTACTTATTTAAGATAATAAAACGTTTTTGACCTTTTCATTACTGTACAATGGTGAATGAAATGCAAAATGTCAACTACCGGTAATAGCGTTTGACAGTGTTACTTGCATTATCAGTATTACATATTATGATTACATTAGTGCTTAAATTGGTCTTAAAATAATGCTGACAATAATATTGTTTATCGGCAATAATTTGAGTGGCAATATATCGTCCATCAAAATGTCTAACAATAAGATGTCAACGAAAGCTGTGGTAAAATTTGTACAATTTTACTATTGAGGATGTTCGCATAGAAGTGCTTCCTGTCAAATAATATACCTTAGTGAAGAAATCCTGGACTGCAAGGCAGCACGTTTGATGAAATGACTTGAGTGACAGGTGGACGTCATACGGAGGAGTGACGAATGTCCAGGGAGAACATGAATAAACAGAGAAAGAAGAGAGAAGCCGTGTGCTGATACTCCTGAAAGACGTTCTGATCTTTGTCATTTGTAAACTCCAATGACATAGATACTTCCTTGCGGCGTTTTCCTGTGCGGGTGCTGGCATCATATGAATTATGAGACTCCATTTTAATTCCCCCGGGGTCCTTTGTCAGACAAAGGCCTCTGTGTGTGCTTGTTTTTGTGTACCACGTATCTGTTGATCAAGAGACAAGGCTGACGAGCGTAGGAGAGTGGTTGAAATCTGATTCTTGTACTCAGGTTGCACATAGTCCTCTGCATGTGTGTGTGTGTGTACCCGAGCGCACGTTGTGTAGCCATGGGGCCAAGCTGCACAAAGAACACATTAAAAGAAAGAATTACCCCGCTGTACGCACACAGGAAGTATACCTAAACACACAGAGATCCCACCTTGACGTCACTGCACTACTCTAATCATGTAACTGGATAACCTGGGATCTCCAGGGGAGTCTGCCCTGGAAATTGCCTCGGCCTCTATCTTCTAATGACACCAAACTCGGCCTTCCGAGCAGACGGACATGACAAGAGGGGCATATAAAAAAGGCAAAAAGAACAAATGTTTTATTTTACTGCAGAAAAAAATGTCTTAGTTTGTCTGCATCAACATTATCTTGCAGTTGTTTACCTTCAGAGTAAATAGATACTCACAGCCCGAAGGGGTCATATCATCAAATCAAATCAAATCAAGCTTTATTTATAAAGCGATTTTCATACATAAAAGAAATGCAACGCAAAGTGCTTTACAAAGTTAAAAACAATACCCCGGTGACCCATATCCCCCATTATCACATACGTACGCAAACACAAATACACACGTATGAAACTATATGGACCAATGATTGCATGGCTGAGTACAGAGGAGACATGTGACTAAACACTATCACAGGAGCCATCTGCATAAGGAGGTTATCAGACCATGGCCACCAGGACGCTGACACAAAAGCTCCCCCACAAGTACGGCCGATAACCCCTGAGGCAGATGGCTCATCTGAGGAACGTTGGAAAATAAAAATAATAAAACTTGTAAAATAGTAAGAACCATGAGTATGATGAAGAATAAAATACAAGTAAGACATAAGAAGATTAATAGAAAAAATTAACAATTAAAAAAAAATATATATATATACATATATATACAGTAAATAAATAAATATAACTAAATAAAATATTGCATAACCAATAGGATAAAAAGTAAAATACGAATGACTTCAATAAAATTATTAACATCAGGTAAAAACCAGATCAAAGCCTGCTCTTAAAAACATGAACGTTCTCCGCAGCCCTGAGGTCCTCCGGCAAGCTGTTCCATAGTGGTGGAAAGATGCCATCCCATGACTTTGTGTCCTGACTTTGGGAATAATTAGGAGATGTGTGCCGGAGGATCGTAGGGTAAAAGCAAATCTGAACGATAAGAAGGCCCAATACAATAAAAACATTTATAAACCATAAGAATAGCCTTAAAATGGATCCTGAAACACACAGGGAGCCAATGCAGAGATTTTAAAACTGGTGTAATGTGAGCCCGGCTTCTGGTTTTCGTCAGGATACGTGTCACTGAATTTTGGCGTAATTGTAAAGGTGCACTAACTTTTTTAGGAAGACCATAAAGCAGGGCGTTATAATAATCTATACGACTTGTAATAAAAGCATGCATTAGCGTCTCCGTGTTGCCCTGAGAGAGAATTGGGCGAACTCTGGTTATATTTTCAAGATGATAAAAAACTTTTTTTGTTATATTTTTTACATGTGGTATACAACTAAGGTCAGAGTCGAAAAAGACGCCCGGATTTTTCGCTTGTAGTGATGGAGTTAAAGACAATGATTGTAGTTTTATGTGTTTCTCTCTCAGGGTCTCAGGGCCGATGACCAAGACTTCAGTCTTGTCCTGGTTAAGCTGTAAAAAGTTATAAAAAGTTGTTAGATGCAAATGAACCTCTCCTCACCACGCCCCCTCACGCTGAGTGTGCATTCGCCCCCGCCCGGCAGAAATGTTTTTCCGTTTTTTAGCTTTCTTGCTTTTATTGTGCATTGTGGACTGTGGTGACCGCCATTAGCCATCTGTTTTGAGTGACTTTCACCACAACACAACATCCCAGATCATATAGCGAGATCAGCGGCTCGTGTGGTTTGTTGTCGGCACCAAGGAAGGAGGCCAATATGCAGGCTGACTTACAGGTCTGGAACTATACTGTACACACTGGCTAAGATTAAACATCTATCGAGTCTAACTTTCTAATACTATATAATATAAAATATATAAAAGATAGTTATAAAAGATAATGAGCTTCAAGAGGTCCCGACCTGATCCTTTGACAGCAGATTATAGATTATAGCAATTTATTTCTTAAAATTTGGTATTTTTTAGTATTGTTTTATTTGTGGTATTAAATGCCACATGTAATGTACTTCTAGCCAAACAAAATGGCTAGTGCAATATATATATATATATATATATATATATATATATATATATATATATATATATATATATATATATATATATATATATATATATATATATATATATATATATATATATATATATATATATATATATATATATATATATATATATATATTAGGGCTGCAACAACTAATCGATTAAATCGATTAAAATCGATTATTAAAATAGTTGCCGATTAATTTAGTCATCGATTCGTTGGATCTATGCTATGCGCATGCGCAGAGTTTTTATTTTATTTTTTTATTTTTTTATTTAAAAAAAAGTTTTTTTGTTTTAGTTTTTTTTAATAAACCTTTATTTATAAACTGCAACATTTACAAACAGCTGAGAAACAATAATCAAAATAAGTATGGTGCCAGTATGCTGTTTTTTTTCAATAAAATACTGGATAGGATAGAAATGTAGTTTGTCTCTTTTATCCGATTATTAATCAATTAATCGAAGTAATAATCGACAGATTAATTTATTATCAAATTAATCGTTAGTTGCAGCCCTACAATATATATATATATATATATATATATATATATATATATATATATATATATATATATATATATATATATATATATATATATATATATATATATATATATATATATATATATATATATATATATATATATATATAGGCACACCTTCTCATTCAATGTGTTTTCTTTATTTTCCTGACTATTTCATGACATTGTAGATTGTCACTGAAGGCATCAAAACTATGAATGAACACATGTGGAGTTATGTACTTAAAGGCCTACTGAAACCCACTACTATAAGACGCAGTTTTTTTCATAGTTTGGCCGGGGGTGCGACTTATACTCAGGAGCGACTTATGTGTGAAATTATTAACACATTGCCGTAAAATATCAAATAATATTATTTAGCTCATTCACGTAAGAGACTAGACATATAAGATTTCATGGGATTTAGCGATTAGGAGTGACGGATTGTTTGGTAAACGTATAGCATGTTCTATATGTTATAGTTATTTGAATGACTCTTACCATAATATGTTACGTTAACATACCAGGCACGTTCTCAGTTGGTTATTTATGCGTCATGTAACGTACACTTATTCAGCCTGCTGTTCACTATTCTTTATTTATTTTAAATTGCCTTTCAAATGTCTATTCTTGGTGTTGGGTTTCATCAAATACATTTCCCCCAAAAATGCGACTTATATATGTTTTTTTCCTTCTTTATTATGCATTTTCGGCCGGTGCGACTTATACTCTGGAGCGACTTACATTCCGAAAAATACGCTGGTATCGATTTCCAGGTACCAAAAAATGTGAAAGTTAACCATCCCTAACCCCAATGCATGATACATCAAACCAATTTATACTGCTTATTCCAGCCATGCATCATACCTTGACAATCAATTCACATGCATTTAAGCTAGAAGTGCAGACCATAGGAAAATTAATGACATAGTTTACAATATTATTCAAATACACGTGCCAATAATACATTGTAATAAATCCCGCTCTGAGCGTGTAAATTAGATAAAATTGATACGAGATAAATTCAAAAATATTTCATGGGGCTTTGCATGCATGGGTGTTACTAAGTGCATGTTATAGGATTTAAATTGACAATTATGATATAGATTTGTTGTTGGTATAAAGGTGAAAGCTTTCTGATGGTTCCCTGTGAGGGGAAATGTACAGCATTTAGACGTGAGATCAATCCAGCTTCCTGTGGCGAACAATAAAGACAGAAGAACCTTCAGGTCGATGGCCAGAGTGCTGCTACACTGACATGCAACTGAGCACCCTCACTATTTTTTCTTCACGCAGTCTTTGACCTGACACTGATACTTTTGTAGGTGTTCTTTATTCCAGAATACAAGATTGTTTTTACTTTGTGACTAGTCATAATATTGGGATCCTATGCTAATAATACTGTATATGTACTGCCTATTATTTTATTTTCAATCTGTAGGCACAGGTCACAACTTCATTTCTGGTTGGAAATTTGAAATAAACATAACGACATGACATTATTATTATTGTTGTTTTAGTTATGAACATGAGGGTGCAGCTGCCAGTTGTTATGTATGTACTAGGGATGTTAATGTGCACCATAAACACGGTTCAGTGCGTAGCTTGGTCTTAAGGTCATAATTTGTTTGAGTAAGGGAACAAAATGCAAAACAGAACTGCTTAACTTTTATGTAAACAGCCTCAGTCATTTTTTAAAATTACAACATAAAACATAAAAAAAAAAAAAAAACGCAAACTGCAAGTAAATGAAATAAATAAAATACAATAAAAATACATTAATTAATAAATAAAAAATAAAAGTCACAAATATATAGGTAGTAAAAAATACATCAAGTAAAATATAAATGCCTTTTTTGATATTTTTTATGATCAGAAAATATTTTGTCGTTTTTTTGTTATTGCTTCCAAACTCAAAACAGATCCCTGGACAGAGGAAGTTTTTAAGGGCAAAACACAAACAATTTAAATCAGAGCCAATAGTTGGAAACAAATGATATGATAACACCAGCCTGTGTTTTTGTCTGATTATAATTGTGATCAAAAATAATTGAATTCAGTGTTTTTGAAGATGTCAAGTATCAGCATCAACATTGGTTGGGCCAATATTGCCCCTGTAACTACTTAATATTGGAGCAATACCCAAATTTGTAGCATCACCGAAAACTAATGTAGCATATCCAAGCAGATGAATACATGTTTATTACATTTTAACAGAGGGTGGATAGAACCATGTCTCAACAGAACGTAACCAGTTTTAACAGTAAAATGATCAAATAAATTATAATTGTTTTAACAAATAATACAACCGTTTCTCATTTACATACCAAATAATATATCATTATCTCAGGAAGCTGCAATATATGTTGCGATATATATTTTATTCCTATTAGGAATACATATACCGGTACAGCCCCAATATGTATACATCTCTTTGTTTGTTTCCTTTACATAATCAAACACTGTTTCAAATTAGTGAACAACGGCCGACCACAGGGACATAAGTCGAGTGCTTTTGAAAGCACTTGTTGCAACGCTGTTTGGCATTCACTTCAACAGTGGCACTCAAAATTGTCCAACAGTAAGAAAAAAAGATGCATTCCGCTAATTCATACACTACCGTTCAAGTTTTTTTTTTGTTTTTTTTTGACGCCCACAATCCAAGATGGCAGCCATGTCTATTCTATGTTCAGTGTGTTCTTACCTGAGGTCTGAGCTTTTGTGTTTTTATGTATGAGATTTTAATTGTTTCTAGTCTGAATGAGTGGGACTCTGCAAGATAAACAAATTATCTGCAGAGTGGGATTTCTGGTGGATAGTTTCTCATCAAATGTCACTGGATTGCCATAGACTTTGGCCTACCTATAATCCACCTGTTCAGGTAGCAGTAGCAGACAGCTAGCACCCTCGGCCTGCCTGCTAGCCTTCCACCATCGGCCTTCCACCATCGGCCTGCCTGCTGCTAGCCATTCCACCATCGGCCTGCTTGCTGTTAGCCATTTCACCATCGGCCTGCCTGCTGCTAGCCATTCCACCATCGGCCTGCCTGCTGCTAGCCATTCCACCATCGGCCTGCTTGCTGCTAGCCATTCCACCATCGGCCTGCCTGCTGCTAGCCATTCCACCATCGGCCTGCTTGCTGCTAGCCATTTCACCATCGGCCTTCCTGCTGCTAGCCATTCCACCATCGGCCTGCTTGCTGCTAGCCATTCCACCATCGGCCTGCTTGCTGCTAGCCATTTCACCATCGGCCTGCCTGCTGCTAGCCATTCCACCATCGGCCTGCTTGCTGCTAGCCATTCCACCATCGGCCTGCTTGCTGTTAGCCATTTCACCATCGGCCTGCCTGCTGCTAGCCATTCCACCATCGGCCTGCTTGCTGCTAGCCATTCCACCATCGGCCTGCTTGCTGCTAGCCATTTCACCATCGGCCTGCCTGCTGCTAGCCATTCCACCATCGGCCTGCTTGCTGCTAGCCATTTCACCATCGGCCTGCCTGCTGCTAGCCATTCCACCATCGGCCTGCTTGCTGCTAGCCATTTCACCATCGGCCTGCCTGCTGCTAGCCATTCCACCATCGGCCTGCTTGCTGCTAGCCTTCCACCATCGGCCTGCCTGCTAACCTTCCAACATCGGCCTGCCTGCTGCTAGCCATTCCACCATCGGCCTGCCTGCTGCTGGCCTTTCACCATTGGCCTGCCTGCTGCTGGCCCTCCACAGTCGGCCTGCTGTTTGCCTCCAGCCATTGGTTTTGTCTACGGGCTTCCACCCATCGGCCTTGGTTGCTAGCTTTCAGCCCTGTCTGCTAACATCTTCAAAAGTGGTAAAACAAGTGGAACGTCTCCTCTCACTATGTCACAAATCATTATATTGTGTTTTATACTTTTGTGTGGTTTTACTGGTGTCCCAAATGGGTCTGGTCACCCCCCCTTACAAGCTATGCTACTTCAAGATGACAACTTTGATAATTTGACATTTCATCATAGTGGCAACTATAAAATAACCTCGGCCTTATCTCAGTTGAAGATTTCTGTGACTTTGGACAAAACAAAATGGCTGCATACTATGGTAGTGTCCATTCATTCTTATTGTTTCCTTGTTTTGAGAGATCACGTCAACATTACTGCATCCTCCCTATTATGAGCACTTACTTTCACAGATTAAAGACAGACTCAAAAGATGGTAACTTTAAGCGCAAATGTTTAGTTATATTATTGTTATTGCTCTCAGGAAATGTTGAGACTAATCCAGGCCCTGATACACCTACACAATGTTTTACACCTGCGGATTTTAAAACTAGATCTGGTCTTGGGATTATTCATATCAATGTTCGGAGTTTACTCCCTAAACTTGATATGATAAATATCTGGATAAACTCAACAAATGCTGATATTGTAGTCTTATCTGAGACTTGGCTTAAACAATCTGTGCTTGATGAAGATATTTACATTCATGGCTATAATGTCTATCGTACTGACCGACAAAGAAAAGGTGGCAGAGTGGCCATATATATTAAGCAGAGGTTGGATGTTAAATTAGTCCTCTCTGAATCAGTAAGTAAAGAACTTGAACTGTTAGCACTTGAAATTGAATTAGCTAGAAATCACCACATTATGGTAGTGGGGGTGTTATAGGCCTCCATCTGCCCCTAGTAATTCTCTATCTACTCTTGTGAAGCTTCTGTCTCAACTGAAATACAATGAAATAGTGATGGTTGGTGATCTGAACTGGGACTGGCTCACATCTGTGTCTGACTCTTTGAAAGCACAGTGTGAATCTCTACATTTAACACAACTAATTAACTCAGCTACAAGACCTAATCCTAAATGCCCTCAAAAAGCTACACTCATTGACTTAATTCTAACAAATATGCCCTTTAAATTTGTTGCATCAGGTGTTTTCCCTAATGATGTGAGTGATCATTGTGTGATTGCAGTAGTGCGAGACACAAGGATTCCTAAAAGCAAACCTCGTCTTGTTGAAAAACGTAATATGAAATTATTTGAGATTCAAGCTTTTTTACATGACTTGCATCTTTTTAATTGGGATAGAATTGCTCTTTTTGATAATGTTGAACTGGGTTGGAAATATTTTCACGAAAACTTCTTGAGTATAGTGAACAAACATGCCCCTTTTAGAAAATTTAGGGTTAAAGGTCGTGACAATCAGTGGTTTACATCGGACCTGTCAGATGTATTGCATGAGCGTAATGCTGCTTGGGCCAGGGCACGCAAGTCAGGGTTAGAAGCGGATTGGTTGAATTTTAGACAATTAAGAATTTAATTTACTTCTCTCCTTCGGAAAGTCAAATCAGAATTTTATTTCTCCACAACAACAGAAAACATCAAACACCCAAAGAAGTTTTGGAAAATCATCAAATCTTTGTCCGGCTGCTGTAATTCAGTCAATCTCCCACCTAGTATACTTGTTGATGGTGTCAGAGTAAGTGACAGAAGAGAAATGGGTAGTCATTTTAATAATAATTTTATTTCCTCTGGTTTTCTCTACAATTCTGACAACTCTACTGAAGTTCCGCTAACTCCGGAAAGAACCGTTGAAAATACCCAGGTTTTTAACTTTACGCCCTTTACCACAACAGAGGTCATGAGGGCTCTAAAGCAACTTAAACCTAGAAAGCCAGCTGGCTCAGATAAGTTGGAGCCGCTCTTTTTAAAGTTGGCAGCTGAAATTATAGCTGAACCACTGACTCACATTTTTAACCTTACTCTAATTTCAAATGAAATCCCTTTGGATTGGAAATCTGCCCTTGTAATCCCCCTATTAAAAGGAGGTGACCCTAGTAATCTAAATAATTACAGACTGATCTCTAAACTCTCTGTTCTGGCAAAAGTGCTTGAATCCCTTATCAGTGAACAGATAAAAGACTTTTTGGACACCAACTTTATTCTGTCACCATTTCAGTCAGGTTTTTGCAGAAATCACAGTACTGTTACTGCTGCTATGAAGTTTATAAATGATGTAACTGAAGCTCTTGACAAGAAGCAGTGCTGTCTGTCCCTCTTTATTGACTTTTCAAAGGCATTTGATACTGTTGATCATGTCATTTTAATCAAACGTCTTTCAGCTATTGGTTTTTCTCAGCAAGCAGTTGGATGGTTTGCAAATTACCTCACAAGTAGAACTCAGGCTGTTCAGATAGAAGGTTCCTCCTCGGACGTACTGCAAGTGAAAAAGGGTGTCCCTCAAGGTTCTGTGTTGGGCCCATTATTATTCACTATTTACATAAATAATCTTGGACAGAATATTCCGAACTCAACTTTCCATTTCTATGCTGATGATACTGTCATATACTGTACAGCACCCACTCCTGCTGAGGCCTTTAAATATCTACAACATGCATTTGACAGAGTACAAGAACAACTTTGCTATCTTCAACTGGTTTTAAATGCAGAGAAAACAAAGTGTATGTTATTTACCACATCAAAAACTGTAAGATCAGCACTGTGTGAGAACATTTTAACAAGAAATGGGCAACAAATTATGTTAGTATGTGCTTTTAAATATTTAGGATTTTTAATTGATGACCACTTGAGTTTTAAGGAGCACATTCAGTATGTTGTAAAAAAAACTGAAACTTTTACTGGGATATTATTATAGAAACAAGTCTTGCTTTTCTTTTACTGTGAAACAGAAATTGGTGGAAACAACCTTCTTACCTGTTATTGACTATGGAGATGTGTTGTACATGAATGATAGTGTGTACCACGGTGCACTGAGATTTATCACCAACTGCGCTCCCCTTACTCACCATTGCGTATTATACTCAATGGTTAACTGGACATCTTTATGTGCTCGACGCCTCAATCATTGGTATGTTTTCATCTACAAAACCATACCTTATCTGTCTTGTCTTTTAACAAAGAAACAAGGAAGTCACAATCTTCGTTCAATGAATGTTCTGCAATTTGTCGTCCCCAAAGTAAGAACTGAACTGGGCAAGAAAGCATTTAGGTTTTCAGCAGCGAAGGCTTGGAATAACCTACAATCGAATATTAAACTTCAAACCCTTGTTACGTTGAATGAGTTTAAAGCTTCTGTGAAAGGACTGCAGTCTACCTTGTCTGTATGCACATGTGTTATGTGAGCAAGTTTTAATGTCGTAAATGTGATGTTTTATGTATTTGTTTACTGTTTTTAATGTAACCTTGCTGCTGCCCTCTTGGCCAGGTCTCCCTTGGAAAAGAGATCTTTGATCTCAATGGGATTTTACCTGGTTAAATAAAGGCTAATAATAATAAAAGTTTGGGGTCACATTGAAATGTCCTTTATTTTGAAGGAAAAGCACTGTACTTTTCAATGAAGATAACTTTAAACTAGTCTTAACTTTAAAGAAATACACACTATACATTGCTAATGTGGTAAATGACTATTCTAGCTGCAAAGGTTTTTGGTGCAATATCTACATAGGTGTATAGAGGCCCATTTCCAGCAACTATCACTCCAGTGTTCTAATGGTACAATGTGTTTGCTCATTGGCTCAGAAGGCTAATTGATGATTAGAAAACCCTTGTGCAATCATGTTCACACATCTGAAAACAGTTTAGCTCGTTACAGAAGCTACAAAACTGACCTTCCTTTGAGCAGATTGAGTTTCTGGAGCATCACATTTGTGGGGTCAATTAAACGCTCAAAATGTCCAGAAAAAGAGAACTTTCATCTGAAACTCGACAGTCTATTCTTGTTCTTAGAAATGAAGGCTATTCCACAAAATTGTTTGGGTGACCCCAAACTTTTGAACGGTAGTGTATGTGCGGTGTCAAGTGTCAAGATTTAAAAATCAGCTGGTTGTTTACTCTTTTTTTTTTTTAAACAAGCAACTTCAAGTGTGTTGTTTTTAAAGGTCCAGGAGGAAGTTGTGTTTCCCGATGCAAGCTGGAGCCTTTGTTGTCGTTATCTTGTTAAACAGTGTGTTGCTGCTTCATGTTGTAAGACCATGGAAATATTATCAGCACAGACAGCAAGACAGTCAATACTGTTGTGGCAAGGAGAAGAAAACCAATTGAAATGTAATTTTGTTGTTTTTTGGGCTGTTTTGAGAAGACTGACCGGCTGTGTCTAAAGTGGAATACTTGCATCATTGTGTACTTAACTATAGTTCATGAGTGTGTGGATTGTGTGTCTGTCTGTCCTGTCAATATGATCACTATCACAATATTTGTCTCCGGATGTTCTCGTTCAGTTGAGGTACCGCTGTGCTTGAAAATAATCTGTTGAATAATTTATTAAATATGAGTACTGTCGCTTTCGTCCTCTTCTTTTACCGTTGTTTCTAAGAAAGTCAGATTTAGCACGTTTACACTTGTTTTTGGTGGCACATGCAAGTCAATTCTTTGGTTACTCGAAGATGGGGATCAGGGATCAGCCATGAAATGTGACCTGTGCATGGTCCAACAAACCTGAGCTGAGGCCACAACAGTACATGTATGAGGAACAGTGTCAATTTCAGAAGGACGGACAACATGCTCGAGGAATGGGATGGATGCTCTGATGAAGACTAGACTAGCTTATTCTACTTCTATGTACTCTTTGCATTAGTCTGTTTTAAGGGTGTTTGGTCATCACTTTTTGCATCGAAGGCTGAAATATTCCGTCCTTACACTCAAGAACTCAATGAGGATTGTTGGAAAATTGTCCGAACACTTTGTAGGCACTGAAAGCTGCCTGCCTGCCCCACCTGAGAGGTGATTTGAAATAATATTGATTGTGATGTTCTGGGAACTCTTGCTGCTTTGTTGAGCTCCAGAGCAGCTTCACAGCGAAGAGCCATGGGCTAACCCATCTGCCTTCATGAGACTACCTTGTGATGGTCAACCGTGGGACTCTAGGATGCATCGACATCAACAAGATCTGTTCACTAAAAAGCGTCTTACTCGTTCACCAGAGATGAATCAAACCAAGTAAGTCACAGAGCTGAGACTTACCAAGAACAAGAAACGTGTATTTTTTTCAAGCAAGAATATGATGAAGGTGTCAACCAGTCTGGAAGTTCCTATAAGCTCTTTCTGCTACCGCCGCCACTCCTGGGTTGGGTATGTGAAGCTTAACGAAAAGTGGGCCTACTTTTTTGAATGTATTCACTCAGTAACACATACAGTAAACTACATACAGTCGTGGTCAAAAGTTTACATACACTTGTAAACAACATAATGTCATGGCTGTCTTGAGTTTGGATTGGAGCACATACTCATTGGTCACAAAAAACATTCATGAAGTTTGGTTCTTTTATGAATTTATTATGGGTCTACTGAAAATGTGACCAAATCTGCTGGGTCAAAAGTATACATACAGCAATGTTAATATTTAGTTACATGTCCCTTGGCAAGTTTCACTGCAATAAGGCGCTTTTGGTAGCCATCCACAAGCTTCTGGTTGAATTTTTGACCACTCCTCTTGACAAAATTGGTGAAGTTCAGCTAAATTTGTTGGTTTTCTGTCATGGACTTGTTTCTTCAGCATTGTCCACATGTTTAAGCCAGGACTTTGGGAAGGCCATTCTAAAACCTTAATTCTAGCCTGATTTAGCCATTCCTTTACCACTTTTGATGTGTGTTTGGGGTCATTGTCCTGTTGGAACACCCAACTGCGCCCAAGACCCAACCTCCGGGCTGATGATTTTCGGTTGTCCTGAAGAATTTGGAGGTAATCCTCTTTTTTCATTGTCCCATTTACTCTCTGTAAAGCACCGGTTCCATTGGCAGCAAAACAGGCATAATACTACCACCACCTTGCTTGACGGTAGGTGTGGTGTTCCTGGGATTAAAGGCCTCACCTTTTCTCCTCCAAACATATTGCTGGGTTTTGTGAGCAAACAGCTCAATTTTTGTTTCATCTGACATCACATGGACAAAGATAAGACCTTCTGGAGGAAAGTTCTGTGGTCAGATGAAACAAAATATGATCTGTTTGGCCACAATACCCAGCAATATGTTTGGAGGAGAAAAGGTAAGGACTTTAAACCCAGGAACACCATAGCTACCGTCAAGCATGGTGGTGGTAGTATTATGCTCTGGGCCTGTTTTGCTGCCAATGGAACTGGTGCTTCACAGAGAGTAAATGGGACAATGAAAAAGGAGGATTACCTCCAAATTCTTCAGGACAACCTTCTTTACAAGTGTATGTAAACTTTTGACCACGACTGTATATACATTTTGTGCATGGTGCTGTATTCCAGGGAATATTGTTATCCTCGTTAGACTTGGCCTTTTGTAGTACCAGCATTCTGTACACCCTCTGTGCATTGCTGCTGGTACCTGCTGATAACAAATTTAACGGTAGTAAAACTTGCGTTGGTGGAGAGGTTCTCAACTATTTTCTCTCAAGCCCTCCATTAGGGGACATAAATTGTTTCACACCCCACTGAATGGAAGTACAAGTGAGACAACATTTTTTTTTTAAACCGTATGTGTTGCTGGCACCAGACTTCCGTGTATAATCACCTGATTAACAAAATAGATCGATGATATGAGCTGAGATTACATCACATTTCCAAGTTAAATTTACTAAATCAATTTGTAACTGTAAACAAAGAACACTCAGTCTTTTTGAGCTACGATAAACCCAAAGAGTATTACCAGTGTACTCACAGGGTATTAAAATCCAATAATTTTGATTAATGCCTTAAAATGTCTTAAATTCTATCAAAATCTCATAAAATCTCAAAAATATGAATATGACATTTTATGTACCGGTGTAGCAGACCTTGAAACGTGTCACGGTAGTGTTGGTCTTGACCGCAGAATGCCAAGATGTTAGGAGAAGTGCAAGTATTCAAAAACAGAAAAAGGTAGTGCAACGGGAAAGTGCACAAAATGGCAAAAACAGATACAAGCATAGTCCAGAGAACAGGGCTGGCATATAAAGCATCCTGATTGCCAATCAAGGAAAAGTGAGAAAAACACTGTTTGTGCCATAAGTAGACAAATAGGGAGTGGAACTGAATATAAGAACGAAACAATAGACAATACAGGAACATAAATAAGCAAAGTCCAAACCTGTCATGACAACGAAAGGTCTTAAAAATAAATTAATTGTATGTTTATTTAAATCACATGCATAAACTTCAGTCTCACTTTCAATGTCTCGACGTTTAAAAGGCGCTATTCATCACTACAAAACGGAACTAAGAATTTATCAAGCACAACTAGTGGTTGTGCGGTGCTGTGCGCATACCACGGTATGTGACAGCGGAGTTTACTTTACTTTAGATATTAAGAAAGTCCACAGCAAAGTCAAGTTATTTGTATAAGGTAGGTAAGTGCAAGTTCCAGAGCATAGAAACGTACTGACTGTAAAACATGACATGACGTCAGGCAAGGCAGTGCAAATCTTCCATGATTACTTTCAAACTAGTAATAAGAACTTGCATGCCATGTGCTGTCATCTGTGTCAGTAGAAATGTTCGCATTTCAGCCTGCAACAATTCCACTTCTGACGAGATAAAACATGTTGCAATAAATTGTATATCATTTTTTACACACACACACACACACACACACACACACACACACACACACACACACACACACACACACACACACACACACACACACACACACACACACACACACACACACACACACACACACACACACACACACACACCAACTTCAGTTGTAGTCCAAGAACCATTAAAAATAGCTACTAAATAAATCAGAAGATAGTCACAAGTTACTCAGTTCTTGAGTATTTTTATTTTACGAAATACTTACTCTTGCTGAAGTAACTATTTTGATGACTACTTTTTACTTCTATTTGAGTCATATTATTCTAAAGCAGGGGTGCCCATTACGTCGATCGCGAGCTACCGGTCTATCGCGGAGGGTGTGTCAGTCGATCGCCAGCCAGGCATTTAAAAAATAGACCTAAAAATTAGCATACTTGCCAACCCCCCCGATTTTTCCGGGAGACTCCCGAATTTCAGTGCTCCTCACAAATTTCTCCCGATTTTTACCTGGACAACAATATTGAGGGCGTGCTGTGATGACACTGCCTTTGGCGCCTGCTTTTTCTCCATACAAACACTGAGGGTGGCCGTATAAACAACTTTAACACTGTTACAAATATGCGCCACACTGTGAACCCACACCAAACAAGAATGACAAACACATTTCGGGAGAACATCCACACCCTAACACAACGTAAACACAACAGAACAAATACCCAGAATTCCTTGCAGCCCTAACTCTTCCGGGCTCCTATATATACACCCCGCTACCACCAAACCCGCCACCCCCATCTCCGGAATTCGGAGGTCTCAAGGTTGGCAAGTATAAAATTAGCGATCATCAATCTTCACTAAGACGTCACTTGATTGACATTGAAGGCACCCGAGGGTCTTGTAAGATGACGCTGGCTGCTGTGAGATCATTATTAAGAAAAAATGATCGACAGGAAGGCGAGAAACACGTTTTATTTCAACAGACTCTCGCGCCGTACCTTCCGTCAAAACTCTAAAGACCGACTGCACAGTTCCTATCTTCACAATAAAAGGGCTGCTTCATGCTGCCTGCGCTAACAAAATAAGAGTCTCAGAAAGCTGGCGTGAACAAGCGAGCAAGCTTCGGAGTTTGGCGCCAATGTTTTTCCTGTAAAGTGTATGGAAGCCGGACAAATAAGATGCCAAAAAGCAACCACTTGCATGTGGTACTGGACAGAGAGGATTTTTTTTCTCCTCCATTTGAAAATGTGGACGTTATCATCACTACTGTCTGATTCCAATCAATGCAAGTCATCAGAATCAGGTAATACACCAACTTATATTCTTGTCTTCATGAAAGAAAGGCACCTATATGTGTTAAACATGCTTTTATTACCATCAAACACATTTAAGTTGTTAACAAAAACGTCTCTTTCACAAATAAATAAATATAAATTATATATGAATGAGGTAGATCTCCTCGACTTGGTCAATTGAAAAGTAGCTCGCCTGCAGAAAAAGTGTGGGCACCCCTGTTCTAAAGTAATGTACTCTTACGTGAGTACAATTTTTAGGTACTCCGCCCATCTCAGCTGCATTGTGCAAATGTATAAACGTTAAGACTTGTTAAGCATGTCCCAAACAAACAAAACCCCGCTGTATAAATGTCTTAACTATGAATGCAATTCTTGATTGTTCCAACTCCCTGTTGAAAAATGAAAACGTGTCATATGTGAAGGCGCTCCACTCAGATGGAACATGAAAAGGTCGAGAGTTGCCTGTTGAACATGCTGCCATCCATCCTACTTGGTCAATTAACTTAAAGAGAATCAATGTTTTGAAACGCTTTTTGTAGATTGCACTCAAACGAAAACGACGCCCTGAGAAGCGCTTAAGTTCCGTGTAAAAAGCTGCTGTGTTGGGTTGAACCAGGGGTGGGCAATTAATTTTTACCGGGGGCCGCATGAGCAACCCGAGCACTGCTTGAGGGCCACATCCACAATATTTCAATTAAATTTTGCTCAATATTATTTTTGATATATACCGTAAGATAAATAATAATAATAATAATAATTAATAATAATAGTAATACTTCAACATAGTGTGTGTAACAGCATTCCATGACTAATATAAATAAATTAACATTAATAATAAATGACAGTAAAATAAGCACACGTATGACTGAGGAGTCATAGTGTAACTTTGTGTGGTGTTTGAGTTGTCCGACTTTTTGTGTGGCCATAAACGCACCAGTGGCTTAGTGGTATGCGTGTTGGTGACAGATGACAAGTTGGTTTTGGCCTGGTTTGTACGGCAGAAAATGACTAGTTTTTCCAGATAGAAGTGTTTTATTCATGTTTTTGGTGTGGTTATGTCCGAATATAAACAGTTTTGCTCAATAAAGTGATGGATATAATTCCTGTCCTCGAAGCATCTCGATAGACGTTACAATAATTGAACGGTGTTCAATTGAACGGTGTTGACGAACACCGTTAGGGCCGCTTGTTGTCACTGTCACTCAAAGTTGCATTGCAAAATTACATAGAATAAATATGTTTATTTTGTTTAGAATTTAGATGGGATTTGATTTGGTGCGCGGCATATATTTGCTGCGCGCAGCGGACGCTTGAGCAGTGCGCAATTGCGCAGGCGCGCACCTTAGAGGGAACGTTGCTTGGCAGTCCATGTCTTGTTGGAAACACGCCATTCCTCATCAACTTTTCTCTTTTTAGCGTCTCGGGTGTAAAGCGTGCATCACTTGTCGCTGCATGTGCACCTTCACTCGCAGGTTACACGCGGACACACGCCCATAAATAATACTTTTCAAAATAAAAGCAGCACAGTTGTATTGCGCGCACGACATAGATGTTTTTTCAACTTTATTTTGTAATTTGCGATTGCAGCTGTTCACATTCGCTCACAATCACGCACACGCATACGTCCACACGGAAGTAATACAAATAACGATTTTCAAAACAAAAGCAGCACCGTTGTATTGCACACTCGACATAGATACTTTTTAAAATTTATTTTGTAATTTATAATTGGCCTCACGCGGGCCGGACAGGGACGCACAAAGGGCCGGATGTGGCCCGCGGGCCGCAGAATGCCCAGGTCTGGGTTGAACAAACATCAACGCGAGCCTTTGGGAGCCATTTTACCCTACTTAGGCCCCTTCTACACTATCTATCTACTTTATTATCCAGGGTAAATCCCACCTAACCTTATTCTTGTCCACACAAACACAATAGTCGTTCAATTCTTTATTATACACGTAAACAATGTGATAAAGAACTGTTATGTTTCCCTCTTGTTGTGGGTTCTCCTGGCCGACAGATCTTCGGGAGCCCGGTAGACAGTTTGAATTGAGTCTTTTATTTTCATAAACACCCGGGGTTGGCTTGCTTTCCAGCAATATGATTTGTCTCTGGGCGTGTGTCTCTGAGCGTGTGTCTCTCTCTGGCTCCAACTCCAACCACGTGTCTCATCCCGGCTGCCGCTAATAAAGACGACAGGTGATTAGATAACAAGCCTCAGCCGGGCAATCTACTCACCTGCCTCCGCTTCGAGGCCGGTCCTTACACACCCCGCTCTGCGACAGGCCCGCAGGCCACGCCCCCTTCCACAAGAACATTTTATAACAATCAATCTAGGGATCTAGATATCTGTTCAGGACACTCCTCACTCTTTTGCCTTCACCTTCATTGTCCATTCGTTTTTGGTGACTTCATATACTCTGGACTTAGACGTTGAGTCCGCGACATACATGGCGGACAATAACTGATACAGTCTGCTTTGCCAGTCCAAATACATACAATGTTTTCCGTAGTCTTCACTCGACAGCCAGGTAATACAAAGCACACGCTACCTTTTTTATCACATCCATGGGAGGAAGGGACAAAGTTTTTCGGTAAGTAGAATCACAGCTGACCCGGACATTCGAAAGTTCTCTTACCGTCTGAGATGTGTTGTATCCGAAATAGCTGCAATTGCGCGTTTCCTTCACTTAAGGTATCCATGTGTGATTTCCACAAGCGTCTGTACATGTATCCATCCATCCATTTTCTACCTCTTATTCCCTTTGGGGTCGCGGGGGGCGCTGGAGCCTATCTCAGCTACAATCGGGCGGAAGGCAGGGAGCACCCTGGACAAGTCGCCACCTCATCACAGGGCCAACACAGATAGACAGACAACATTCACACTCACATTCACACACTAGGGCCAATCAACCTATCCCCAGGTGCATGTCTTTGGAGGTGGGACGAAGCCGGAGTACCCGGAGGGAACCCACGCAGTCACGGGGAGGACATGCAAACTCCACACAGAAAGATCCCGAGCCTGGGATTGAACCCAAGACTACTCAGGACCATCGTATTGTGAGGCAGACGCACTAATCCCTCTTCCACCGTGCTGTACATGTAGAAGAATGAAAAACACGGGCATCTCTGGATGAATCGCCTCCATCTTTCCAGTGGTTAGCTCCGGTTGTTATGAAGCTGGCTGTGGCGCGTTCTTTCTGACGTCACTTCCTGTGTGGGGCGCAGTCTTTCTGACGTCACTTCCTCTCCGAACTCAGTTTGTGAACGATCAATGAGTCCATACAAAGCTAAGATTCAAGATTCAAGAAATACCCGGCACACTTACCCGTGTAAAAAATTGTCCAAGGAGGGGAACCTTAAACGATAAATTAGTGTGGCTGAAACAAGGCTTAGGCTAAATAATTTTCCGTTTAAGGGGTTAAACCACTTAGTGTATACATGGCCTAAAGATGGGGCAAGCAACCATGAGTATCTGATCATTACCTAAATCCAAAATATTATACTTACTTAAAGGCCTACTGAAATGAATTTTTTTTATTTAAACGGGGATAGGAGATCAATTCTATGTGTCATACTTGATCATTTCGCGATATTGACATATTTTTGCTGACAGGATTTAGTATAGAACAACGACGATAAAGTTCGCAACTTTTGGTCTCTGATTAAAAAAAAGCCTTGCCCCTACCAGAAGTAGAGTGACGTAGTCAGTTGATTGCATCCTCATATTTTCCTATTGTTTTCAATGCGGCTAGAGCGATTCGGACCGAGAAAGTGACGATTACCCCATTAATTTGAGCGAAGATGAAAGATTTGTGGATGAGGAACGTTAGAGTGACGGACTAGAATGCAGTGCAAGACATATCTTTTTTCGCTCTGACCGTAACTTAGGTACAAGGGCTCATTGGATTCCACACTCTCTCCTTTTTCTATTGTGGATCACGGATTTGTATTTTAAACCACCTCGGATACTATATCCTCTTGAAAATGAGAGTCGAGAACGCGAAATGGACATTCACAGTGACTTTTATCTCCACGACAATACATCGACAAAACACTTTAGCTACGGAGCTAACATGATAGCATCGTGCTTAACTGCATATAGAAACAAAATAAATAAATCCCTGACTGGAAGGATAGACAGAAGATCAACAATACTATTAAACCAGGGACATGTAAATACACGGTTAATGCTTTCCAGCTTGGCGAAGCTTAAAAATGCTGTTGCTAACGACGCCATTGAAGCTAACTTAGTATAACGGGACCTCACAGAGCTATGATAAAAACATTAGCGCTCCACCTACGCCAGCCAGCCCTCATCTGCTCATCAACACCCGTCCTCACCTGCGTTCCAGCGATCGACGGAAGGACGAAGGACTTCACCACGGTCATCCGTGCGGTCGGTGGCTAGCATCGGCTAGCGCGTCTGCTATCCGAGTCAAAGTCTTCCTGGTTGTGTTGCTGTTGTCCGCCGCTAATACACCGATCCCACCTACAACTTTCTTCTTTGCAGTCTCCATTGTTCATTAAACAAATTCCAAAAGATTCACCAACCCAGATGTCCAGAATACTGTGGAATTTTGAGATGAAAACAGAGCTTTTTGTATTGGATTCAATGGGGTACCGATACTTCTGTTTCACTGGTTACGTCACGCGCATACGTCATCATCCAAAGGCGTTTTCAACCAAAAGTTTAGCGGGAAATTTAAAATTGCACTTTATAAGTTAACCCGGCCGTATTGGCATGTGTTGCAATGTTAAGATTTCATCATTGATGTATAAACTATCAGACTGCGTGGTCGGTAGTAGTGGGTTTCAGTAGGCCTTTAAAATGTTACAATAATGATACTTTAGAGGCTTATTGTCTAGAATTGTTTGTGTTCTCTTGATAAGAGACTTTAGTGGCTTCAGGATATTCTCTGAGGTATGGGACCCAGTTGTATAGCAGTAGTTTAAGTGGCTGAATATCATGGCATGCATATATACCTTTGCCCACTCTGTAGTGAGAGGGTAATATGCAGGGTAATGTAGACATAGCCTTAGATTCACTATGTCAGGATCAAAACCCTCAACAAGTGTCATCGTTTGAGGTCCAATAAACAGTGATTATAAAGCTCAGTAAATGAGCAATATGCTTATAATTGTAATAGTTTGTAGTGCTGTAGAACTGTACTGTTTCATACTAAGGTTATCATAGCAACATCTCTGAAAGGGTGTACGCCCTCTGGTTACCCCAGCGTGATTGTGTCTGACGTCAAGTAGGATAGAGTGTGGTCTTGTGCTGAAGGAAGCTCTGCTTAACAACCACATATTGGATTAATAACAGTGCCCTCTTTTTCCAGGAGGGTTTCTCTGTGTATTCAGCGGGAGATAGGAAACTGATTGAATATGATTTATGATCACTCGGGATCTGCCGATTGATCTGTATCAGACGATTTTCGTGAAAATGTGACCACCATTGCCGAATAATGCCTCTTAGTGCCAATCCCCTCTGGCTGACACTATTTATCTTTAGTCCTAGATACCAGTTAATTATGTGTCTCCATACACAGTGTAGAGCCACTCGTCTAAGCTAATAATAATCACTTCCATTACGGAAAGTAAACTACAATTCTCTGCATCTTAAGTATCATTATCAAATAGGGATGTAACGGTATTTAAATACCACGGTATTGCAGTTTCAGAATCCACACAATAATGCCGTGACGTGTGACGGTATCAAAGGATGGGGAGTGTATTTTTTTTTCCGGCACTTTTGAGTTGGCCGGTCTGAAAGTAAACTACAAAATCATCTGCGCAGCGTGTGACAGACAACGTGGGGGCGTGGAACTCCGTAAAGAGAACTAAGAGAGGAAGTGTGCAGGAGAAGTGTGTTCATAGTAGATAAGAAGAATTGTTATTTTGCACATTTCATCTATGTCTGTCTATAACTTTTTTTAATTATATAGCTAACCTGACCTGCTTAGTGGCTTTGTGGTTAGAGTGTCCGCCCTGAGACTTGAAGGTCATGAGTTCAAACCCCGGCCGAGTCATACCAAAGACTGTAAAAACGGGACCCATTGCCTCCCTGCTTTGCACTCAGCATCAAGGGTTGGAATTGGGGGTTAAATCACCAAAATGATTCCTGAGCGCGGCCACCGCTGCTGCTCACTGCTCCCCTCGCTTCCCAGGGGGTGAACATGGGGGTGGGTCAAATGCAGAGGATGATTTCACCACACTTAGTGTGTGCGTGTGACTATCAGTGGGACTTTATCTTTAACCAACAGACTAACAAACCCTGGTGAAAACATACATTTTGGCGTAGGTAATAAAGTCTGCGTACTGCAAAGCAAAGTGCGGCGCCTTCAACTCGAGCGCCATCACAATGCGGATGGAAAGGGTCCGTTGAGAGCGCGGGCTCTGCACGAGTAAATACGAGTAATATGAGAAGCTACTTGATAAACTGTCACCCAGAAAAGATATTCAAAGCCAGCGAAGCGAAACATCAATTAGTGAGGTATTTACATTATTAAAAGTAAAATTGTCAGTTAATTTTTCTGACAGTCAGTATTTCCCAAAATGATATAAAAAAGAAATGTCCACTGTAAAGGACACTGCTTCTCAGAGAGTAAAATTTGAAAAACACTAAAGTGAACATTATTGTTTTACGCTGGATGTTTACATTGTCACTTAAAAGACACTCAACTGTAAGTTTATTTTGATATTTGCTTGAAACAGTATATGTTCCTGCACTATTCTTGGCACTTAAAAATACATATTTGTTGTAATAATTATGATTACAACATTTAAACAATTATGTTGTTTTATATATATATATATATATATATATATATATATATATATATATATATATATATATATATATATATATATATATATATATATATATATATATATATATATATATATTTTATTTATTTTTATTATTATTTTTATTTTTTTAATTAATCAATCCAACAAAATAGTACACAATACTACCATAAAAATACAATTCCAATTCCAAACCGGGCCCAGCAAAATTCACAATAGCAATCAACAGAGCAATTGAGAGGACACACAAACATGACACAAAACAATCCAAAAGTAGTCAAACAAAAATTAATAATATCAACAACATTATCTATATTATTAAGAATTACAACACAGCAGTGATTAGAAATCCCTCATTGACATTATCATCACGGCCCTGCGATGAGGTGGCGACTTGTCCAGGGTGTAACCCGCCTTCCGCCCGATTGTAGCTGAGATAGGCTCCGACGCCCCCCCGCGACCCCGAAGGGAATAAGCGGTAGCAAATGGATGGATGGATGGACATTATCATCACAGCCATTTATTTAAAAAAAAAAAAAAACATTTAAAAAAATGAACAAATGTTTGTGTTCAATTACAGTACGCGTGTTTATCTTAGACAATCCCACCACTTCAATTGTGGTTTGACAAAAACAGACTGTCCTTAAACCTCAGTAAAACTAAAATAATGCTATTCGGTAACAGTAGAAGAAAAAGTCAAACACAAATACAAATAGACGGAATAGACTTTGAAAAAGTAAATTAAATTTCATTTCTAGGTGTCATAATTGATGATAGAATGAACTGTAAATGTCATATAAAAACATAAGGTGGCAAGAAATACATCAATATCTGAGTTATTGTGCAGAAATATAGCGAAATAACTGCAAAAGTATGCTTTAGTCATTAACTGTGTTACAAATAAGATCAGTTAGAATAATACATCATGTTCGATATAGAGAACATTCAAAACCCTTTTTTTATTGAATTGAAAATATTGAAATTCCACAATCTAGTGAGTTTGTAAACTGCGAAAATTATGCACAAAGCAAATTAATACCTGTTACCCAAGAAGGTACAACAATTCTTCTGAACAAAAGAAGAGAAATATGCACCTACCACACTTAAAACCTGTAGTAAATCAGTATGTGGAATTAAATTATGGAATGGATTAAGTAAATAAATCAAACAATGTACTAATATGATCCAGTTTAATGAACTGTTCAAATTCAAAGTGTTTACAAAATACCAAGAAGAACTATCATAAACATTTTGAATTTATTGATGACTTTATTAATATCACTATATGAAATACAACTATAATATTGTATTATTGTCACTGGAGGACAAGGCTGAACATATTACACACAACTGAAGAGAATAAGGAAGTAGTTTAAATATTGTGTTGATATTGTTACACTGTCAATAGCACTCACCTTAAATAAATGGAACAATTTAGAGGGAATATAAGTGATTAGTATCCACAATTTTTGTGGTGCCCTTTATTTAGAAAAGTACCGAAAAGTATCAAAATAATTTTGGTACCGGTGCAAAAATATTGGTATCGGAACAACACTACAGCAAACTAATCCAAAAAAACATATTACAAACAACTGTTAATTGACATCAGAAATGGAAATCTATGTTGACTAGTCTAAGTGTATAATGGCTCTGACGAGCATGGAACTCTGAGCCCTATTAAAGTTCCTGTCAGCTTATGACACCGTCTAGCAAAGCAAAACAATGTCATTAAAGCAAAGCCTGACACGGAAATCAGCATAATTTATAGCGTCATGCATAATTTAGTCGCCTGCATGCATCAGTCATACACAAAACAAAACAATACCTGGTGGTGAAAGGATTTGCACTCTCCTCATCTTTGTCTGCGATACAAAGTTTATCAGGAGGTGCGGTCTTGAGTTGAAGGCAAATTCTGCTGACCAAAAGTGATGATCCTTTTGAGCATGCAGATTTAATTGGTTAGTTCACTTCCTGTACTTATAGTTAGGATTGTTTGGAACTTTGTCAAGGTTTCCTATTAACCTATCCAAACAACATTGACTCTCCCTGCATATTTTGGGTGAAAATCATGCTTTAAGAGATGCTTTTCTTACTTTGCTCAATGTCACCCAGTTAAAAACGCGTCTTTTTGATCTGTTCCTCTGATCTTCCTCTTCCCGTTCTAATTTTAAAACTTACTTTCAAATAGTTTTAAGGCGTCATGTCTGGTTTTTTTGGTCTTTATCTAAAATTGTCTTGATGTGTGTTTTTGAACACCCAGAGTTGTAATCACTCAGAAAAAATATCAGCACGATTAATTAACTAGAACCACGACCTTTTTGTGGCCTTAAACAAATTGTGTTTGGGGTAAAGAGGTTGTTCATGCTCCCGCTATAAAATTATTCAAATTATATACAATAATTTCTATTTACCAGGAATTAATTTAAAAAGGTCAGGAACCAAAACACAGTGATAAACAAGGGTTTTCTGTGTAGATTTGACTATGGTAGTCTGTGCGTAAAAAAACCCCAACAAAAATGCAGTACAATTAAGTTTATAATTAGATATTAAGAAATAATGTATTGTTCATATTAAACAAGTTATGTGAAGCTATGTATTTACTATCAATAATCACATATTGTGGTCCTAAACAATCGCATAGACTGTTAATGCCAGGGGCCGGCCCTGAAGAGAACTGTCTCCAAGTGACTAATTTTTAATCACCCCAATTAAATCATAGTGCAATTGTCAGAGTCCAATACACCATTTGTATTTATTTTCTCGAAAATGAAGATACAACTTGTTTATTTCAGTCGCCCTGGTTTGCAGATGATATACTGCTTGAAATCAGAAAATAAAATAAAATAAACACACAGTGGTCAATGTGTAATTTGATGAGTTTTTGTTCTTAAATGTGGAAATCTAGAGATAAATATATGCTTAATGGAATTGCGGTATATATATACATATATATGTTACAACATCTAATCTGATAAAATGATGTATAAGTTGAGACTTCTTTCTGCTTCTTTTCATTCATAAATTATTTTAATGTCATTTATTTTTATTTATTATTGAATGAATGAAATACAACCAACACAAATGCAGTACAATTAAGTTTATAATTAGATATTAAGAAATAATGTATTGTTCATATTAAATCAAGTTATGTGAAGATTTGTATTTACTATCAATAATCACATATTGTGGCCCTAAACCACCGCATAGAGTGTCAATGCCAGGGGCCAGCCCTGCACAGAACTGTCACCAAGCTAGCAAAGTGACTATTTTTTAATCACCCCAATTAAATTATAGTGCAATTGTCAGAGTCCAATGCACCATTTGTATTTATTTTCTCGAAAATGAAGATCCAATCCAGTCCACTTTATTTCTACAGCACATTTCAAAAAACAATAGAAGTTTCACAAAGTGCTGCACAAGTTAAGACATACATACTAGAAGAGTCAGTAATATAAAACATTTAACTATAAAAATAATAAATACATAAAATACATCAGAAAAAAATAAAATAGACTAAAATCACAAAACTCTCAGGCTGGTTTAAAAGCCAAAGAGTAAAGATAAGTTCTAAGACGTGATTTAAAAGTCATTAAAGAGTCCGAATAGCAAGAGGGATATTGTTCCAAAGTTTTGGAGCCGCAGCAGAAAATGCTCGATCACCTCTGGATTTTAAACGGGTTTTTGTGACGACAAGAAGAAACTGATCAGCTGACCTCAGAGACCTTGTGGGAGGGGTGCGTACATTTTTAAAAGGTCTGACATATATTGTGGCGCTAATCCATTAAGAGATTTAAAAACAAACAACAATATTTTAAAATTAATTCTAAAATGAACTGGGAGTCAGTGAAGAGATGCTAAAATGGGGGTAATGTGTTCATGTTTTTTTAGGCGAGCAGCAGCATTCTGGACTAACTGCAATTGAGCGGTTGAGGCCAAGTAGAGGGAGTTGCAGTAGTCCGAACATGATGAAATAAAAGCATGGAGACACCCGCTCAAAGTCGTTAAAAGATAAAAGTGATTTAATTTTTGCTAAAAGTCTTAGATGATAAAAACTAGACCGTACAACAGAGTTAACTTGCTGCTCCAATTTAAAATCATTTGTGACTGTTGGTTTTAAATAAGGCATCAGATAAAGCAAGTGTTTATTTCAGTCGCCCTGGTTTGCAGATGATATACTGCTTGAAATCAGAAAACAAAATAAAATAAACACACAGTGGTCAATGTGTAATTTGATGAGTTTTTGTTCTTAAATGTGAAATGCTAGAGATAAATATATATGCTGAATGGAATTTGGGTATATATATATATATATATATATATATATATATATATATATATATATATATATGAGTTTTTCCTTGCCCGTATGTGGGCTCTGTACCGAGGATGTCGTTGTGGCTTGTACAGCCCTTTGAGACACTTGTGATTTAGGGCTATATAAATAAACATTGATTGATTGATTGATTGATATATATATATATATATATATATATATATATATATATATATATATATATATATATATGTATATATATATATATATATATATATATATATATATATATATATATATATATATATATATATATATATATATATATATATATATATAAATTATTTTAATGTCAATTATTTTCATTTAATATTGAATGAATGAAATACAAATAAAATGGAAATATATTATGTAAAACCCTAAGACACTGAAATACCATTTGAGCACTTTCCCTAATGCTGTGGTCCACCTGCTGACACGTCTTGCACACTACATCTTGTGTGCTGTGGTAACACACTGCCATCTTGTGGCTTTTCCTAGCATCACATAGTTGCTTCTAGTTCTCCCTTTGGAACCTGTAATGCCCTCTAAGGTTCACAGTGGTGTTCTACTCTTACTTGAAGCTGTCTCAGGTGTTTTTGGTATGTAAAAATAAGCTTGTTTTAGTATATAGTATCAGACCTTTTCATTAGGTATGCCTGCAACGTCACATAACAGTGGTTTGCTCTTGCAAGAAGTTGTGGAGTCGCAGCTTTTTCTGACGTTGTTCAAGATGAGAATCCTCTCTGTGACTGTGTCTTTGTGTCATGTGACACTCACTGGACCGAACATTAAGACGTTTATCACAGTCGTATGTGCTCCCATTGCAAGGGCCGCTTCAAAAATACTAATGCAAATGAAGAAAAAACAGCTCTTATATTGGCTGTCATTAGAGCAGGGCTATTCAACTGGCAGCCTGGGGACACCACACTGGCCCCTGAGTTCAGTCCAAAACTTGGGAGATAAACAATTTTACAGAAAATTCCTAAAACCCTAGAGTGCTCCTGTTGTATAGAGGAACTTAGACCACGGTGAACACATTGGCAGATCCTTGCATTTACATTTTAACATTACTAGCAAACAAAACCTGGGATATCCACAACTGAAACGTTCTTCAAGTCACTTCCTTTTTGGCCGTTTCATAATGTGAATTATGTAACTAATCAATCAAGCTTTATTGTCGACTCCAACGTCCAAGTAGACATACAATCACATACAGTACATAAAACAAACAAAATACAGAATAAAAGGCATTATCACATAATATTAAAAAACAGTGCTGGTGTATATTCAGTAAAAGGCATCTAATAAATAAGTAAAAGCAGCAATGAAAAAAAAAAAAGGTTTTAAACCTCTAAAGGCTTAGTGGCCACATGCGTGGACAGCACCTTTTAGCTCTTATTTCCAAAATTGTGTGCACTACTGAATTGGGGTCTTATGGTTGCTTATGTGGACACTTATACTGCCATCTGGTGGTGTCAGAAGAGTATAACATACAATGGAATTTGGAGAAAAAAAAGTGTAAAAATAAGAATTAGCATGTAACTAAACATGAAGTACACATTTGTGTACTTATGGACTAAGTACATCATATAATAAGATGATTCTTAGTTTTTATTCTTATTAGGGTCCATACGATTGGTACGTAACAGAACTACACCCAGGATTGGTTATTTGTATAATAAGATCATTCTTTTCTCAGGGTGGCGTGGAAGGTGTTTATCACTAAAACACAAACAAGCTTGCTGGCACTACTACTACTACCTAACTCGGGTGTTGTTGTAGCGGGTTTACTTCAGATGCAGTCAGTAGTCATTTGTTCAACTTATTTAATTATCCTAGTTGTGTTCTTTAATGTTCCATTTGAGGTCCTCTACTCAGTGGCATAGTGGTTAGAGTGTCCGCCCTGAGATCGGTAGGTTGTGAGTTCAAACCCCGGCCGAGTCATACCAAAGACTATAAAAATGGGACCCATTACCTCCCTGCTTGGCACACAGCATCAAGGGTTGGAATTGGGGGTTAAATCACCAAAAATGATTCCCGGGCGTGGCACCGCTGCTGCCCACTGCTCCCCTCACCTCCCAGGGGGTGAACAACGGGATGGGTCAAATGCAGAGGACACATTTCACCACACCTAGTGTGTGTGTGACAATCATTGGTACTTTAACTTTAACTAAACTTTTAAAAACACCAGAGTGCTGACAAGCTTTTTTGCATGAGGTCCTTAAAAACAGCAGAGCGCTCCTGTAACTCTGACAACATAAAAAGACCAGTGATTGGAGCACATACTTGTTGGTCACAAAAAACATTCATGAAGTTTGGTTTTTTTATGACTTTATTATGGGTCTACTGAAAATGTGACCAAATTTGCTGGGTCAAAAGTATACATACAGCAATGTTAATATTTGGTTACATGTCCCCTGGCAAGTTTCACTGCAATAAGGCACTTTTGGTAGCCATCCACAAGCTTCTGGCAAGCTTCTGGTTAAGTTTTTGACCACTCCTCTTGACAAAATTGGTGCAGTTCAGCTAAATTTGTTGGTTTTCTGACATGGACTTGTTTCTTCAGCATTGTCCACACGTTTACGTCAAGACTTTGGGAAGGCTATTCTAAAACCTTAATTCTGGCCTGATTTAGCCATTCCTTTACCACTTTTGACGTGTGTTTGGGGTCATCGTCCTGTTGGAACACCCACCAGGTTGTCCTGAAGAATTTGGAGGTGATCCTCCTTTTTCATTGTCCTATTTACTCTCTGTAAAGCACCAGTTCCATTGGCAGCAAAACAGGCTCAGAGCATAATACTACCACCACCATGCTTGATGGTAGGGATGGTGTTCCTGGGATTGAAAGCATCACCTTTTCTCCTCCAAACATATTGCTGGGTATTGTGGCCAAACAGCTCAATTTCATCTGACCACAGAACTATCCTCCAGAAGGTCTTGTCTTTGTCCATGTGATGTCATGTAACCAAATATTAACATTGCTGTATGTATACTTTTGACCCAGCAGGTGTGGTCACATTTTCAGTAGACCCATAATAAATTCATAAAAGAACCAAACTTCATGAATGTTTTTTGTGACCAACAAGTATGCGCTCCAATCACTCTATCACAAAAAAATAAGAGTTGTAGAAATTATTGGAAACTCAAGACAGCCATGACATTATGTTCTTTACAAGTGTATGTAAACTTTAGATTGCGACTGTATATATATATATATATATATATATATATATATATATATATATATATATATATATATATATATATATATATATATATATATATATATATATATATGTATACGTTGCTTCCTAGCAGTTCCACTGTTAGACACGGCACAGGAGCCAAGCGTGCAGTTTTTAGCAAGGTTTTAATGTACATAGAATTTCTCAAAGTTTCTCCAGCAGGACGTGACTTTTCAGTCACCTCAGTAACCTCTCTCTCCTCCTGTTCCCGGCCGCTTACTGTCAGTTGTGTCTCGCCGTCGGCACTTGCCCCGCCCCTATCTGATGGTGCTCTGCCCTCAACACCATAGACAGAGGCGGTGACCTTTGCTCCTGCAGGCAGCGCTGGCCACACCTCCCTCCACAATATATATATATATATATATATATATATATATATATATATATATATATATATATATATATATATATATATATATATATATATATATATATATATATATATATATATATATATACAGTATATATATATATATGTATGTATGTACAGCCCGGACAGATTTTTTTAACCCAATGCGGCCCCCGAGTTTGGGGATCCCTGGTTTACAGTAGTTGGTTTTCCGGAATATACAAAATAAGACTAATAGTAAAGGGAGAGGTCCTATATTTTCTCAAATGTGGCCTCCAAAACAATTGAGTTGAACATGCCTGCATTATATTGTGCAGTACAGTACAGCACATTCACATACTGTCAGTTATTATGTGCTTGTACTGTACACTGCAAAGCGCTCCCCTGCAAGCATGCCAGATGCCACCTACTTCTGTCACACACAAACATGAGTGAACTGGAATATAGATAGTTATGTATTTTAAAAACAAAAACAAGTATTAAAAATATAATGTACTGTATATATGTGTATGTTTTTTTTTAAGCAATGTGTGTTGCTTTAGTAATTCATGCACACACGTCAGTTAAAGCTGAATGGCTGCTAAAGATGAGGGACTCCAGAGTCCAGAGAGTCCACTCCACAACTTGAATGGAACTCTTACTCTGCTGGGCTGCACTGAAGGGAAGACACACACACACACACACACACACACACACACACACACACACACACACACACACACACACATGCAGAGGAACTATATGCTTTGCCAAATAGAGAGTCCACAAAGAAAGAGAGTGTCAGACCATGAACACGAGCAGAAAGAGTTGCATGATGTGACGCGTGTTGTTGTGTTTGTGTGTGTGTATGTGTGTGTATGTGTGTGACCCGATATCACGTGTGTGTTTAAATGTTAGTTTGTCTGCTTAATTAGTACCCAAGAGGGATGGCGGATATGCTGGATAACTTTTGATAGCCATGTAAATGATGTGCGGCTTAAATGTTTGCTTTATAGGAGGTGAGTGCATGTGTTGTGTTATAGAGCATATTTGAATAGAATTACAGTTGTTGTGTCATTGTGTGCGTTCACGCTTTAGGCTTGCTGAGGTGTGGGTCATTGATGTGCAAAGGCTTATTGTGCACGTGTGTGTGTGTGTGTGTGATATCTGCCCTAAGTGATTGTAGTTACGTGTGTATATACCAGCCAGTGTGTGCATGTGTGTGTCGGGGCAATGTACCGGCGTTCACCCTGTACCAGAGGAAGGGTTCATTTTGACTTCAGCGAGGAAGTCGTCAGAAAACTCCACGCCGCCAACCATGGCCACGCTCACAGGTTAGAAGACATGGCTAACCACAACAGTAAACACACTCTTTTTGTCTTACAATGACTCTTTTTTGTGTTGTTTAGTCTAGTGTTTTATCTGCTGTCAAGTTGTGATGGGTATTGTTTACATTTTAAGTTAAAGTTAAAGTACCAATAATTGTCACACACAAAGTGTGGTGAAATTTGTCCTCTGCATTTGACCCATCCCCTTGATCACCACCTGGGAGGTGAGGGGAGCAGTGGGCAGCAGCGGTGCCGTGCCCGGGAATAATTTTTGGTGATTTAACCCCCAATTCCAACCCTTGATGCTGAGTGCCAACCAGGGAGGTAATGGGTCCCATTTTTATAGTCTTTGGTATGACTCGGCCGGGGTTTGAACTCACAACCTACCGATCTCAGGGCGGACACTGTAACCACTAGGCCACTGAGTAGGTTTTAACTGGGGCTAAAGTGGTACTTTTGAAACTGTGCCCAAACAGTAGGGATGGGTACCAAATCCGGTACTTTTATAAGCACCGACCAAAATCCATCCATTTACACTACCGGGTCTCGATTGTTGTAAAATCAAACGGTGCCATATTTTGATGCATTTGTTGCACTTGGCTTAATGTCCGGGCACAGACTCTTTAGGCTCAAACACTTGGCGGGTAAACAAGCAGTCAAGCAGCACTCAGCCAAACTGCTTGTAGGCAAAGTGACAATTTGTTTATGTCAACTAAGCAAGTAGAACTGATAGAAAACACTCAAGCGTAAAGTAAGGCTAGACTTTAACAAAACACACTTCCTCAACCGTGTCACCGTGTCATACTTGTTCTTATGCTTTCTGAGCTCACTGTGTTCATTGCTCGCTGTACATATCCTACGAAGTCAGACCTACACTGTTTCAATGTCCATTTCTCAGATGATATAATTGTTGATGACTGAAGTACTGAAATCAACCAAACCTAACCCCCCCCCCGACCCAAACCTCTCCACATCCCAACCCCCGGATTGTAAATAATGTAAATAGCTCAATGTATATACTCTGATGATTAACTTGTGTGATGACTGTATTATGCTGATAGTATATATTTGTACCACGAATTGATAAACGTGGACCCCGACTTAAAGGCCTACTGAAATGATTTTTTTTTATTTAAACGGGAATAGCAGATCCATTCTATGTGTCATACTTGATCATTTCGCGATATTGCCATATTTTTGCTGAAATGATTTAGTAGAGAAAATCGACGATAAAGTTCGCAACTTTTGCTCGCTGATAAAAAAAAGCCTTGCCTGTACCGGAAGTAGCGTGACGTCACAGGAGCTAGTATTCCTCACAATTCCCCATTGTTTACAATGGAGCGAGAGAGATTCGGACCGAGAAAGTGATGATTACCCCATTAATTTGAGCGAGGATGAAAGATTCGTAGATGAGGAACGTTACAGTGAATGACTTGAGAGGCAGTGATGGACGTATCTTTTTTCGCTCTGACCGTAACTTAGGTACAAGCTGGCTCATTGGATTCCACACTCTCCTTTTTTTATTGTGGATCACGGATTTGTATTTTAAACCACCTCGGATACTATATCCTCTTGAAAATGAGAGTCGAGAACGCGAAATGGACATTCAGTGCCTTTTATCTCCACGACAATACATCGGCGAAATGCTTTAGCTACGAGCTAACGTGATAGCATCGTGCTTTAACTGCATATAGAAACAAAAAAATAAACCCCTGACTGGAAGGATAGATAGAAAATCAACAATACTATTAAACTGTGGACATGTAAATACACGGTTAATGCTTTCCAGGCTGGCGAAGGTTAACAATGCTGTGCTAACGACGCCATTGAAGCTAACTTAGCAACTTAGCAACGGGACCTCACAGAGCTATGCTAAAAACATTAGCGCTCCACCTACGCCAGCCAGCCAGCCCTCATCTACTCATCAACACCCGTGCTCACCTGCGTTCCAGCGATCGGCAGAAGGACGAAGGACTTCACCCGATGCGTTTGGCGGCCCGGAGACGTAGGAAGTCAAGGTGAGGTCGGCGGCTCGCGCGGCTAGCGCGGCTAGCGCGGCTAGCGCGGCTAGCGCTCCAACAAAGTCCTCCTGGTTGTGTTGCTGTAGTCCGCTGCTAATACACCGATCCCACCTACAACTGTCTTCTTTGCAGCCTTCATTGTTCATTAAACAAATTGCAAAAGATGTCCAGAATACTGTGAAATTATGAAATGAAAACAGAGCTTTTTGTATAGGATTCTACGGGTACCATAACTTCCGTTACTCTGACTTCGTCACGCGCATACGTCATCATACCGCGACGTTTCAGCCGGATATTTCCCGGGAAGTTTTAAATGTCACTTTATAAGTTAACCCGGCCGTATTGGCATGTGTTGCAATGTTAAGATTTCATCATTGATATATAAACTATCAGACTGCGTGGTCGGTAGTAGTGGCTTTCAGTAGGCCTTTAAACAAGTTGAAAAACTTATTCGGGTGTTGCCATTTAGTGGTCAATTGTACGGAATATGTACTGTACTGTGCAATCTACTAATAAAAGTCTCAATCAATCAATCAATCAGTCATATACATGCTACCCATTAGCATTAGTGATTTTACATGGCGATTACAACACCTCTAAATTTGGTAATGAGAACTACAACTAAGATGCACATTACAATCAAACACCAGGTGTGTATTGATAACAGCATTGGTATGGCCAATACCGCCTGTAAAAATACCAGTGTTTGGACAATTATTTAAAAAAAGTAATTAATTACAATTATTTGTTGCTTTGCCAAAAATTTAATTGTTACGTCGGGGGTGGCATAGTTTTGTGGTGGTCGTTCCCCCGTTTCCGGAAGCAGCGTGCTGGTGAGAAAAATGATTTCCATAACAAGGCGAGAATATGAAATGGTGCCGATGGCACGGGAAGCTACGCTAAAGCTTAGCAAAAGACTGGCCAAAAACAGGAACAAGAAGCAGGTAGAACCTGCTTCTTGTCTCATGTTGCGAATATAAAACTGCCAGGCAGAGTGTGGCGAGAGGCAGGAATAAATAGCTCTCTGATTAGTGACCGGGAGCAGGTGAGCGTCCCGACCACTAATCAGGGGCAGGTGACAATAATCAGCACCCATGGCAACAGGGAACACAAAAACAGGGGTGCTGAAACAGAACTAAACAACTAAGGGGATCTCAAACTAAATATGACATGATAATGGATCATGACAATTAAATTACTAACTCTTTAATAAATGCAATTAATTAATAGTGGAAATAATTATTGCATTACTTTAAAAAAAAAAATCTAAAAATATCTGGCTTATACAGTTGAGATGTTTCAATATTATAAAAGTCCATACACTCATAGGTGGATTAATGACCGGGCCTACCGGGCCCAGGCCCAGGGGGCCAGAGGCCCCAAGGGGCCAGGCCAACTTGGCCCCGCGGCCGCGACCCAAGCAAAACTACTTTTGCAAAAATAATAATCTTAAGCCCCAAGGGGCCAGGCCAACTTGGCCCCGCGGCCATGATCCATAGAGGGTAAGAGGCCCCAAGGGGCCAGGTCAACTTGGCCCCGCGGCCGCGACCCACAGAGGGCCAGAGGCCCCAAGGGGCCAGGCCAACATGGCCCCGCGGCCATGATCCATAGACGGTCAGAGGCCCCAAGGGGCCAGGCCAACTTGGCCCCGCGGCCACGATCCATAGAGGGTCAGAGGCCCCAGGGGGCCAGGTCAACTTGGCCCCGCGGCCACGATCCATAGACGGTCAGAGGCCCCAAGGGGCCAGGCCAACTTGGCCCCGCGGCCACGACCCACAGAAGGCCAGAGGCCCCAAAGGGCCAGGCCAACTTGGCCCCGCGGCCGCGAGCCACAGAAGGCCAGAGGCCCCAAGGGGCCAAGTCAACTTGGCCCCGCGGCCACGATCCATAGAGGGTAAGAGGCCCCAAGGGGCCAGGTCAACTTGGCCCCGCGGCCGCGACCCACAGAGGGCCTGAGGTCCTAAGGGGTCAGGCCAACTTGGCCCCGCGGCCATGATCCATAGAGGGCCAGAGGCCCCGAGGGGTCAGGCCAACTTGGCCCCGATCCATAGAGGGTCAGAGGCCCCAAGGGGCCAGGCCAACTTGGCCCCGCGGCCACGACCCACAGAGGCCCCAAGGGGCCAGGCAAAATTGGCCCCGCGGCCATGATCCACAGAGGGCCAGAGGCTCTCAATCATTATTATCAAAGCTAATTCTCAAATTGGATGGATCACACAACCTCACTCACATATTCTTTATCAATTATTAAAGGTTGTTTCTGAATTTTGATCACAGAACTTAATGCAAATATTCTTGATTGATTGACAAAGCTCATTCTCAAATTTTGATTACACAACCTTACTCTGACAAATTATCATTATCAAAAAGCTCTATCTCGAATTTGGATCACAGAATCTCACTCAAGTATTCTTAGCTGTGCCCCTCCCCCATCAAGTCTTTCATAAACCGGTCTGTTCTTTTAGAATCTCCTCATTTGGTATTTTGAACTCGTGAGAGACTGCTCAAAATTTGGTTTCCTTTCCCTCAGTTCAGACTCAGAGATAATTTGAAATCATTCAACAAGAAGTTTAACGCGCGCACACACACACACACACACACACACTTGAGTTGAGCATTACTTGGAAATTCTTATATTTTCCATTTTGCTGTTATTATCAGCATCTTCCCATTTTGTCATTTTCTTTCGAGAAAGTTTACAGTCTGACATTTGTCACTGCTGTCAGTTAATAACTTTTTGGTCTTTGACCCATTTTGTCATTTTCTCGATTCGATCGTCACTGACCACTCTCTCCTGTCTGGCAGACATCGTTGCTGCCATCATAGCTAGCAAGCTGCCTGCAGCGGGTCATCCCTATGTTCCCCGTCCCTATGTTACCCGGGTCCTATGTTCCCCTCTACCGGGGAACTAAGGACCCTTTTTAAAAAAAAGGGTTCTATGTTCCCCGCTGCGGGGAACGTACAACACTTTTTCCAGAAAAGGGTTCTATGTTCCCCGCTGCTTCCAATGCGCGACTAAGTAAGACGCACGCAGACACGCATGACAGAGACGCGTTTAAGTTGTCGAAGGAAGGAAGTTCGCGTTTGAGTTGCTCTATCTGCTGCCGCACGCCCTGTGACAGGTTAGGTTTAGGGATGGTTTTGGTCAGGGCACAATTTCGCCAAAAAAGTGCTCCACAACGCCCTGTGACAGGTTAGGTTTAGGGATAGTTTTGGTCAGGGCACAATTTTGCCAAAAAAAAGTGCTCCACAACGCCCTGTGACAGGTTAGGTTTAGGGATGGTTTTGGTCAGGGCACAATTTCGCAATTTCGCCAGATACAATGCAGGGAACATAGGACCCTTTTTTAGAAAAAGGGTCCTAAGTTCCCCGGTCGCATACAAAGACCCAGGAACAACCGGGGAACATAGGACCCGGGGAACATAGGACCCGGGGAACATAGGCACGCTCCCGCCTGCAGATAGCAACATTTTGGTGTCCTTTGGGAAAATATTTAGAAAGAAGACAAAAGTACACACAGTTGTACAACTATTATCTTTATGATCTTTTTTTTGTTAGTTTCTCTGTTACTGTGTGTGGCCAATTAAGCGACTTTTGGCCATACCTGGCTGGTGACATTTAGCGACTTTCTGGTTGATGTTAAGATTAATAATAGCAACAGTTCTCTTCATCTTAATGCAATTTATTGTGTCTGTCTCTCCACATTTTGCCATTAGGTACTTTGAGCTCTTGTTGGTCAGTCACTCTAAGGTACATTGTTGCTGCCATCATAGCTAGCAAGCTGCCTGCAGATAGCGACATTTTGGTGTCCTTTGAGAAATATTAAGAAAGAAGACAAAAGTACAAGACATTGTACGATTACTATCTTTTTAAAATTATTTGTTTCACTGTGTGATTGACCGACTTTGCCGCTAGATTTCGCGTCTTTTGGCCATACCTGGCTAGCGACTAAAAACATCATTTAGCGACTTTTTGGTTGTGAAGATAAGTGGTAAAAGCAGATCTTCCTGTTGGTCTTCCCACATTTTGCCATTTGGTACTTTGCACTCTTCTTGGTCACTCCAAGGCATTTGTCCCTGCCTTCAGCTAGTCACTTGGCTCTTTTGGAATATATTTCACTGTAATTGGCTCTCTCTCTCTCTTTCTCCTCAGTACAAATCAGCCTGTTCCCTTGCCATTCATCACTGACCACTCTGCTCTCCTGTCTGTCAGACATTATTGCTGCTTGCAGATAGCTTGGGGTCCTTAGAGAAAATATCAGAAGAGAAAAGTACACAATTATCTTAATTATCTTTTTTATTCAGTCAGTCCTTCAGTGAGTCCCAGTGTGTTGGCGATTAAGCAACGTTGGCATTCAATTAGCGACTTTTGGCCATACATGGCTGGCGACTCAAAAAACTAGAAAAAAAGTACAAAAAGTTGTACAATTAATATCTTTATTATCCTTAATTCCCCTGAATCCTAGAGTGTGTTGCAATTAAGCAACTTTGCTGCTAGGTTTAGCGACTCTTGTTTTGGGCATACCTGGCTAGCGACTACAAACATTATTCAGCAACTTTTTGGCTGTTAAGATTAACGTTAATAAATTAAATCCTAATACAATTTATTGTGTTGGTCTCGCCATCTTGCTATTAGGTACTTTGAATTCTTGTTGGTCTCTGCTAAGGTATCTGGCTGTTGTCTTTGCCTTCAGTTAGTCACTTGGCTCTGGAATATATTTAACTGTACTTGGCTCTCTCTTTCTCCTCAGTACAAATCAGTCTGTTCCCTTGCCATTTAGACATTTTCTTGATTGGATCATCACTGACCACTCTGCTCTCCTGCTGTCTATCAGACATTGTTGCTCCCATCATAGCTAGCAAGCTGCCTTGGTGTCCTTTGTGAAAATATTTAGATAGAAGACTAAAGTGCACAAAGGTGTACAATTATTATCTTTTCAAAATATTTGTTTCACTGTCAGTGTGATTGACCGACTTTGCCGCTAGATTTCGCGTCTTTTGGCCATACCTGGCTAGCGACTGAAAACATCATTTAGCAACTTTTTGGTTGTGAAGATAAGAGGTAAAAGCAGATCTGCCTGTTGGTCTTTCCACATTTTGCCATTTGGTACTTTGCACTCTTGTTGGTCACTCCAAGGCATTTGTCCCTGCCTTCAGCTAGTCACTTGGCTCTTTTGGAATATATTTCACTGTAATTGGCTCTCTCTCTCTTTCTCCTCAGTACAAATCAGTCTGTTCCCTTGCCATTTAGACATTTTCTTGATTCGATCATCACTGACCACTCTGCTCTCCTGCTGTCTATCAGACGAATCAGTTGATTCTCTGCTCTCAATTGTCTATGCTAGTAAGCTGTTATTCTCTGCTTTGGAGTGTTGATGCTGGGTTGCTAGTTTTCTAAATCACCTCACACACTTGAAGGAAGCAGCACCGATCATAAACACACAAACAAACTCACACACACACACACACACACACACACACACACACACACACACACACACACACACACACACACACACACACACACACACACACATAGTTGGTTTATCTGTTGTGATAGGCAAAGAGCCAATGTGCAAAGAAAGAAGGGAAATATGGATCATAAACGTTTAAGTGGAGGAGCTAGAAAAAAAATTCAGCAAGAAAAGAAAAAAAAGGAATCAGTTTTACTTGAGAGTGTTCCAAATATCTCCAGCTTCTTCAGTACAAAGACATCTGCTGAAAGCAATTCTATAAATGCTACTGCAAATTCAGCTAAGGTTAGCAATGCACCTGAGCTAGCATGTAGCTCCCAAGATCCTGAGACCACTACAAGTGTAGACACTGAACCAAATGCTTCTGATGCTTATGATTCAACCAATTCAGCAGTAGCCAGTTGCTCGGATGAATGTGAGGTCACTGCACCTCTGGACAGCATAGAAAATGAGCTGAATCTTTCTTCAACACCATCTACAGTGACAACTCTACCTAGTGATCCCGCTAAATGGGCTGAGACCCTCACTGAGTCAATGAAGGAAGTTCTTATTCAAAGAGGTGCAAAATCATTTCACAACCGTCACAGCCATTATCCAGCTTCTGTGAGGAACAGTGGGCTAGGAGGCAAAACCCGATGCCTAAACAATGAACATTTTACTTCACACTTGCCCAATGGACAACGAGTACAAAGAGAGTGGCTGATGTACTCTCCCTCTACTGGTAATGTTTACTGCTTTGCATGCAAACTGTTTTCCCCAAAAACGCATTCTTTTGTGACAGGCTATTGTGATTGGAAACACTCAGAAAGATTTGGTGAACATGAGCGAAGTGCTGAGCACATAACCTGCATGCAAGCAGTCTTGAACCGCGCCAAAGGTGCCACAGTTGATGCAGACCCGTTCAAACAGTTTCAGGCAGAGAGCAGCTATTGGAGGCAGGTGTTACAAAGAGTTGTTGCAGTCATTAAATTCCTTGCAGAAAGGGGCCTTGCATTTAGGGGTAAAAATGAATCGTTAGGGTCTCCTCTCAATGGGAACTACCTTGGTATTCTGGAGGTCCTGGCTGAATTTGATCCCTTTCTAAAGGATCACATCAGAAAGTTTGGGCAGATGGGTCGAGGTAATACCTCATATCTGTCCTCCACCATTTGTGAGGAATTCATTGAATTGATGGGTGCAAAAACCAAACAGGCTATAGCAGATGAACTGCAAGCAAGCAAATACTACTCTATCATTGTGGATTCAACCCCAGATTTATCTCATGTGGACCAATTGACATTCATATTCCGTTTTGTTAGCAAAGAGGGCAGTGTTGTTGAACGCTTTGTGGGTTTTGAGCCCATTACTAGCCATACAGGTGAAAGTTTGGCTAACTGTGTCATGTCTGTGTTGGAAAATCTAGGGTTAGAGCTGTCAAATTGCAGGGGGCAGGCTTATGATAATGCCAGCAACATGTCAGGGAGGTATAATGGGTTGCAGGCTCACTTAAAGAAAAGCAACCCATTAATACACTATATTCCATGTGCAGCTCACTCTTTGAATTTGGTGGGAGTCAACAGCATTGACAGATGTGGAAATGAAGTCTCTAAGTATTTTGACTTGATTCAGTCTATTTACAACTTCACAACTGCATCCACACACCGATGGGACAGGGTATTTGGCAATTCCAACATAGATCTCACACTTAAAGCTTTATCCAACACGCGTTGGAGTTGCCGTGCAGAATCTACCAAAGCACTGTGGCAGAACTACAGTAAAATAAAAGCAGCACTACAGGTTATTTCCACTGATGACACAGAGAAACGAGACACACGAACTGAAGCTGACAGTCTAGTGCGGAAGCTGGATTCACTTGAGATGGCCTTCATGGCAGGCTTTTGGGACACTGTTCTGTCCAGATTTCAGGCCACAAGTCTGCAACTTCAAAAAGCAGACATGGACCTTGGTACAGCAGTTAGATTGCTGGAATCTCTGCGCACCTTTGTTCTCTCCCAAAGAGATCTATTTGATCATTTTGAGCAGAAAGCCTTAAACATGTTGGGTGGCACCCCATCTTACAGGGCTGAACGGACGAGGAAACGTAAAAAGTTTGCTGATGAATCAGCATCCCCAGATGTTGTGCTTGAGGGAAGGCAACTGTTTCAAATAGAGACATTTATTGCCTCTATTGATCAACTGAGTTCAAGCCTTAATCACCGTCTGGAGGCCTACAAACATCTGAACAATTTGTTCAGTGTCCTTTTCTCTTTGGATACAGAGTCCAATGCTTCAGTCCTTCACAAGGCCAAGATTCTCACTGAATCATACCCATCTGACCTCAATGAAAGTCTTGGACAGGAGCTTATACAGTTCAAATCTTTTATACAGCTCAACAACACTGATGAGGAGAGGACCCCTTCAGGACTGCTCAAAACAATAATACATTTTGGACTACAGCCTACGTTTCCTAATACATACATTGCGCTACAGATTTTTCTCACTCTACCGGTCAGTAACTGTGAGGGAGAACGCTCATTCTCTCTTTTGTCAAGAGTAAAAAATGAGCTGCGCACAAGAATGACTCAGAAAAGATTAAATGCGTTATCTCTAATGGCAATTGAGAGTGAGCTGACAAGAGAGTTGGACTTCAATGATGTGGTGGATGATTTTGCAAAATTGAAAGCACGAAAGAAACCCCTTGCTTAAAGGTGCACTGTGTAAGATTTTTAGGTTATTTCCAGAATTCACCCATTCACTAATGTTAGGCTACCTGTTTTCATGAATACTTACCACCACCATAAAATTCTAAGTATCCATTATGACTTGGAGAATTGCACTTTTGCCATTTCTGGGAAGTGTCACCTGGATTGTGAAGATAGGATTGACTTTAGGCAGAAGCTTGGTGCTTTCTCTGGCAAACTGAACCTCAAGCTTCATTCTCTGCAGCTTTGCATTCTTGTGCAGACTTTCATCCACAAGGAACTTTTCAACTTCCCCACTATCGTGAAGGGGCCATCAAAAGATTTCAGTGTGTCCAGCATGTCTAGTCTCTTACTCTCCTTTCTTTGAGCCATCTCTTGTTTCTCATCTGCCCTACTCTCGAATTTTGCCTTCATGAATTTACTCCAGTTGAGTTCAACCTCCCTTTTTGCTTGTGCTGCTGCCTTGAAACCTCTGAAGCTCCTGGCTCTTCTGTAAAATTATTGACCTATTGACTGCGTTCAGTGTGCCCAACTTCTTCAGTTTGTAGTCCACCTTGCCACATTGTCTCTCCATCCCAATGTTGTGCACAGGGGTGCCATCAATGTTACTAGCCTGTTCACTGACAGGGTCCATTGGGAAGGTCTCCTCATCCATCCTCTGCCTGGCCAGGACAGTCTTCAGATGGGGCAGCATGAGATCTGTCAGCTGCTTCACTTCATCCAAGTATTCGGCAGCCACGTCTGACACTGAGTTCAGGACATGTCCAGTGCCTGTCCAGCCACTATAGCATTCTTGGAAATGGGCTATCTTGACCTGCATGCAGCCCTTGTACCATGAACTGGCCTACACCTTTCTTTGTGGTGCTCTCCGATGCATGTTATCATTTTACCTTTCTCCTTCTCCTCAAGCTTAACCACAAATAGATACAGACTTTGAGCCTCAATTTGCTGCACAGCTGCCGTTATGCCAATGTGTTTTCCTAAGATATTATTTTATTTTTAATGATAGAAGGGAGGAAAAGGGGGCAAAAATCATGTCCGATTTAGTTTTTTGGGTGGGTTGGGGGGTTTATTTCATGATAGCTACCAACTTCCAATACATAATATCTCTCAAATGACCCAATGCACCATCACTGAAGTGGGCGTAATCATTTTCAAAAATGTTTATTTTTAGGCCATTTATCCCCTCCCCCTGTGTCTGTGTGAAACCTGTGCTTGTCAGTGTCTGTGTGGTATACCTAATAGTGTGTGTGCAGTATGTGCACTCTTCTGTACAGTACAGTGTGCATGTCTGTTCACAGTATACAGTATTTCTTGCATAGTGCGTGCGTGTGTGTGCGCCCACACGCGCGGGGGGTTGAGGGGCCAAGACCATGTCAGGCCCAGGGGGCCAAAATTTCTTAATCCGCCCCTGCATACACTTAACAATTTATTACCATTTCTAAGTGCTTTGTAAAAGGGAAACTCCCAGGAAGCTGTAACAGGAAGCTAATAGCTAAGTGACACGTGACGTCAGCACCCAGACAGAGTAGCATTAGCTCAGCTGTGTTTGTTAGCGCAGACTCGCAATTTGCAGGCAGTTACAGCAGCTCTGTTGAATATTTTTCCAGGATTGTGGTAGCGCTAGTTGACAAAGTGGTTGAATGTGCCTCGATGGCGGGATTCTCCTTCTCAAACGGGGTATTGAGAGATTGCAAGCTTGTCACGTTAATCATTGATTTGTTGTACATTATTCCCTCGAAGTAATAGTGTGCATGTGTGCGTTGTTTGCTGTGTGATGTCGCCTCCTTCTATTTGACATCAAGTTAATTTTAGTGTTTCTTCATTAGATAAAAGATATTTCCTGCATTGAGCTTGCTATGCTTCTAACGCTGTCTTGCTGACATACAACCGTATCAAAAGCAGAGTTCACATTCCTTCAAATGTCTCAGTCATGGCGCTATAAAGTACATAGAAGTAATTCATTATATTACTCGTTACAAATAAAAGTAAGTTAGAACATTATCATATAACAGCGTTATTCATAACACTGGTAACTACTTGGTTTTGGAGCGATGCCCAAATTAATTTAAACCCAAAACTAATGTAACGTATCCAAACAACAGAAGAATAAGGACTTAATACATTTTAACAAGTGTCGATAGAAACATGTTCCAACAGAAAGTAATCAACTATAGCAACAAATTAGCAAGTAGATTAATAATAGTTTTGAGAAAGTAATGCAACCCTAAATGATGCAATATATTACCACATACAGTATGTCAGCAGCCAAATTAGGAGCCTTTGTAGCCAGTTTTAAAATGTTTCTATTATCATTTACATCCCAAATAAAATATTGTGATTAATACTGTTATCGCAAGATGCTGCAATATGTAGTGATCGAGATTTTAGGTCATATTGCCTATTCCTACATTGTTGCAGGTGGCTGAGTCTGCCATAATTTAGCACCGAAGGGAGGCACTAATAACTACTTGTTTCCAGTCTTGCTATTAGTTTATGTCGGCATCGGTGCCAATGTAGAACCGAGTTTTAGTTATCGGCACCCATCCCCGTAGTGCTGAGAACAGATGTACCGTTGTCTGTTGGTATTTTAGGCTTCCCGTATATATTCAGTGTGGAGTCCTACATCCTCTTTTGCACGTGTCTGATGGAAAAAAGCAACTTCTCCTGTAACATTTTCATTTTCCCCCATCAGTAGCATTAGAAAGTAGCCATTTGCAGCTTACACTATAGAGCACAGGTGTCAAACTCAAGGCCCGGGGGCCAAATCTGGCTCGCCACATTATTTTATGTGGCCCGCGAAAGCCTGGAAATAATATGCGTTAATAAAATGCTTAAAATGTTCTTACTAAATATATTTGTTCTTTCTATTTTGACATTAAAAATCATGTACTGCATGCAATTGCATATCTTTTAAAAATGAAATATTATCAAAATCAAAATACTATATTATCATGTATTCCAAAAATATTTTTTGTTAAAATAAAGATAAATACTGTACTGAAATATCTGCTTGACTTATGATTTCAAAAAAAATTATCAATCAAATCGTAGACTGTAAAATTGATGTTACGGTTCAATTCCGCCGACTGAGTTTTTACCGTAAAATCAACTTTGGTACTGTTTTTTTTCCCATATACAGTAAGACACTAAAACATTACAAAAAAAATACAAATATTATTAAAACAACAAGATGGCAGCTCTGTTGCTTGAATTTTACCGCTAAAAAGAGTGGTATTGTTTCTCCATTCCATTTCATTTATTACATTTTTTTTATCTGCTGTGAAAAAAACACTGCTTTTACTGTAAAATTCTGGTGACTGAGCTGCCAGTTTTTTTTTATTACATTTAAATATTTTTTGCAGCTTATATAAAAAAAAAAGTTAATGTATTATATATATATATATATATATATATATATATATATATATATATATATATATATATATATATATATATATATATATATGTATATGTGTGTGTGTATATATATATATATATATATATATATATATATATATATATATATATATATATATATATATATATATATATATATATATATATATATAGATGTGTGTGTATGTATATATATATATATATATATATATATATATATATATATATATATATATATATATATATATATATATATATATATATATATATATATATATATATATATATATATTTATATACACTCACACATGTATATCCATATATTACTCATTGTTAAACGCGGCCCTCTGAGGGCAACCATAACTGCGATGTGGCCCTCAATGAAAACGAGTTTGACACCCCTGCTATAGAGCAATGCTTTACTTCTGGGATGTTTAACTAATTTGTTTTGGGGCCACAATTCCAGAGAGCAAGAACCGAGGGGCTGGACTCAGCCCTTCACTAATTGTCTCATTGTATATTCTTTAAGAACCAGTGTCCTCTACAGTAGACATTTCATTTTTGGTGTACCCCGCCTACCGCCCGAATGCAGCTGAGATAGGCTCCAGCACCCCACACCACCCCAAAAGGGACAAGCGGTAGAAAATGGATGGATGGATGAGTGTATTTATTTTGTCTGAGCACTCTGTTGTTTTTAAGGACATTCTGCAAAAAAGTTGGTCAAAGAACATCTCTATCAATCAATCAAAGTTTATTTATACAGCCCTTAATCACACGTGTCTCAAAGGGCTGCACAAGCCACAATGACATCCTCGGCTCAGATCCCCCATCAGGGCAAGAAAAAACTCATCCCAATGGGATACAATGAGAAACCTTGAAGGGGACCGCAATGGACGTCAAGTGGATCTAGTTAATAGTGTGAGAGTCCAGTCCATAGTGGGGCCAGCAGGGGATCATCTTGAGTGGAGACAAGTCAGCAGCGCAGAGACGTCCCCAACTGATGCACAGATGAGTGGTCCACCCCGGGTCCCGACTTTGAACAGCTAGCGCGTCATCTGTGGTCACCTAATAACCTCTCCACGCAGGAGAGGGGGGCAGAGCAGAAAGGAGACGGCAGATCAACTGGTCTAAAAGGGGGGTCTATTTAAAGGCTAGCGTATACAAATGAGTTTTAAGATGGGACTTGATTGCTTCTACTGAGGTAGCATCTCTAACTGTTACCGGGAGGGCATTCCAGAGTACTGGAGCCCGAAAAGAAAACGCTCTATAGCCCGCAGACTTTTTTTGGGCTATGGGAATCACTAATAAGCCAGAGTTCTTAGAATGCAGACTTCTCTCCATGACAACACTCTAGTGTTTTTAAGAATCAAATGTGAGTCTCTCACAAGTTGTTTTAACTGAACTGGCAGGCCACCAGTTGAATAGTCCAAATGATTAAAAAGAGAGGACCTAAAATGGAACCTTGAGGAACACTACTAGTAAAAACTAAAGAAGTTAAACAAATGACTACTCACATTACGAAAAAAAAATTGTAACTGCCAAAAAGGAGGGGTGCCTTTAGGAGCGCATCAGTTAAGTAAATCACAAGTTTGGACCCCAGTGTTCTATGTTTGCTAGCAAGGTTAAGACTTAGAGAGACTTAGACTTCCTTTATTGTCCTTTAAATTGGAACTTTACAGTACAGATAAGAAGAAAATTGTGTTGCATTAGCTTTTTTAAGGACATTTTGCAAAAAAAAGTTAGTCAAAGATCATCTTTATGTCATTATTATAATTATATCATATTAAAATGTCAATGCAAGGATATGCTGATGTGTTTACAAGGGTCCAAGTTCCTCTTTACAACATAACCTTTCTAGTGTTCTTTAGAATTTGTTGCAAAAATGTTGGTGTCCCAAGTTTTGAACTGAACTTGGGACAGTGTCATTCTTGGGCGGCTAGTTAGAATTCATTGAGTATTCTGACAGCGCATTTGAAAAAAAAAAAAAATTAAACTGAATTTCCGAGGTTTTACAAAACAATAGCGTTGACCTTTGAAGAATTACACCCATTTTAGGCAGAAAACTAAATTTTCTCTTCAGTAAATGAAAAGAATGCTCAATTGAATTGGCCTTTGGAAAAAATGTGGCATTTCTGGGAGAAACACAAGAATGTCTACAGTTGCTAAATATAATGTGTTATTTATGAATCCATGATGTTAGCGTGACACTCCTTCTTGCAATAAATAGAAACACATGTCCTCATGGGGGATATTCATGCATGTGTTTGAGAATCGGTGCCTTTCATAATGTAAGACGCAAAGACAGAAAGATGTTATGTTCAAACCGTGCAATCTTCCAAGGCACTGGGTGTAGTTAAGAATGGAAATATTGTAGCTACTTTAACTGGTGTATTTACGCTAAGTCTGAATTCTACTCCAGGACATAACTCATTGGCACATGATGACGTGTGTTTTCTCATGAACATCTCTAATCAGGTTATGGAATAAATTAATTGTGAAAAAGTAGGCTAGATTTCACCCCAGGAGTATTTTGTCTCAGGTGGAGAAACATAAGGTCACTGGCTGGGTGGGATTAGGTCGTAAAAAATAAGTCTGGTCTTGAGATGGACTAACTGAGGCTGAACAAAAACCTTTTTATTTGTTTCATATTGAAAAACAAACACCCACTAATTTTAAAGTAGCATTGTGTAGCATGTTTGTAAGTAAGATATTTACTTTACATTCTGGTTGATGCAAGACTGGCTTGTAATTGGGGGTTTGATATTGTTTACATCAGGGGTGCTCACACTTTTTCTGCAGGTGAGCTACTTTTCAATTGATCAAGTCGTGGGGATCTACCTCATTCATATATATTTATATTTACTTATTTATGAAATATATGTTTTTGTTAACAAGTTAAAGGTGTATAATGATAATGCAAGCATGTTTAACACATATTGTTAATAAATTAAAGGTGTTTAATGATAATACAAGAATGTTTAATACATATAGTTAATATTGTTAACAAGTTAAAGGTGTTTAATGATAATACAAGCATGTTTAACACATATAGTTAATATTGTTAACAAGATAAAGGTGTTTAATGATAATACAAGCATGTTTAACACATATAGTTAATATTGTTAATAAGTTAAAGGTGTTTAAAGATAATACAAGCATGTTTAACACATATAGTTAATATTGTTAACAAGTTAAAGGTGTTTAAAGATAATGCAAGCATGTTTAACACATATAGTTAATATTGTTAATACGTTAAAGGTGTTTAATGATAATAGAAGCATGTTTAACACAATTAGATTCCTTTCTTTCATGAAGACAAGAATTTAAGTTGGTGTATTACCTGATTCTGATGAATTGCATTGATAGGAATCAGACAGTGGTGCTGATAACGTCCGCATTTTCAAATGGAGGAGAAAAAAAGTCCTCCTTTCTGTCCTATACCACATGAAAGTGGTTGGTTTTTGGCATCTTATTTGTCCAGCTTCCGTACTCCTTTGTATACACTTTACAAGAAATACATTGACGGCAAACTCCGTAGCTTGCTAGCTTGTGCACACCAGCTTTCTGAGACTCTTATGTTGTTAGCGCAGGCAGGATGAAGCAGAGCTTTTATTGTGCAACTGTGCAGTCGGTCTTTGGAGTTTTGACGACAGGTACGACGCCAGAGTCTCTTGAAATAAAAAGTGTTTCTGGCCTTCCTGTCTGTAATTTTTTCTTAATAATGAGCTGGCAGCAGCCAGCGTCATCTTAGAAGATCCTCGGGTGCCGTGAATGTCAATCAAGTGACGAAAGTGACGTCATAGTGAAGATTCATGATCGCTCATTTTTTAGGATTATTTTTTTAATGCCTGGCTGGCGATCGCCTGACACACCCTCCGCGATCGACCGGTAACTCGCGATCGACGTAATGAGCACCCCTGGTTTACATATTATCTGATACATGTGCCATGTTGGTACTTAACGACGACAGTTGACTCAGTGGTGACTAAACCTCATTTTTGTCTCATGTCAGGGCTTCTAAAATAATATTGCGGTGACCTGGCAGGTATGTTTTGATCAGAGTCAAGAATTACCGATAGTTTGTGAGGCCGTGAATGTGTACAGGCTGATTCTTGGCTGGTGATTGGATTAGAAGGGAGAAAGCGCATGCATGTGTGAGTGGGTGCATGTTGGGAAAGACATGTCGCTACAGTCAGTCACTATTAATTTAGCGTGGAAATAAGACGGACGACTCTGGGTCAGTCTGCGTTCTCAGTGAAGGCGTCACATCTGTGGAACTCTTTGCCACTGGAGTTAAAGTCACAGTCAGACATTAAACTTTTCTCCCCAAAACTGAAAAAGTGGCTTAAGGAAACTTTGTGGACGCCGTCTGCTCTACACGCTGTAAGTCTTTTCTGTCATCCAGCATTCTGTTTTTGTTTACTTTTCAGCCAGTTCAGTTTTAGTTTGGTTTTGCTTAGCCATCCCTAAGCGTCAATGCCTTTTGTTTATTTTTAAGCATTAGATACCGTTTTACCTGTACACTGCCTCCTGCTGTCGTCTGCTTATTATGATCACGGCCAACCATGTTCCCGACATTAGCTACCTGCTGCCACCTACTGATATAGAAGACTATTACACAGTTACTCTGCCGAGCTCCAGACAGTACAGACAATAATTACTGGTTTGCAAAAAATATTTTTAGCCCAATTAGGTGAAATTACATACAGTAATTTCCCACGGCACACCAGACAATATCTCATGGTACACTAGTGTGCCGTGGCACAGTGGTCGTAGGGAACTGGTATTAATTCTCAGAAGCTATGAATTAGTAGCGTAGCGGTTCAAATGCGAAATGTACTCATTCCTGGTAGCCACTGGCCTGCATACCCCAAATAACCTTTTCCAGTGGTCTACAATAGCCTGGTCTCCTAATAGTACACCTGTATTAAAAGTTCTGCACACTTCAACTGCTCTTGCAAAGTCCATTTGAAGACATTTTTTTTCCCATTTTCCATTCTTTTTTTAAATAGAATCCCTTAATAATTGTTATGGACAGGTATGTTCTCGCTCTACCTCTGTAAAAAAGTACTGTGCTATTTGTGTTGAAAAGGAGAAGTACACAGATGGCTCACTTTGTTGTGCAGCATGTTGAGATCAGTTGATGCAAATGTGTTTGAGACACACGTGTTGGCTGGCTTATTACTCTCGGACTTCTTAGTCCCTCTTGTGCATCGTGTTTCTTTGTATGTCATAGTGTGCTGTGACGAGCCTCGCTTACATATGCATTATCCTGTTATAACTCGCATTATATATTGTGTTTTGGAAAAAGGTTGTCATAAACGTTACTTAATTATTAAAAAAAATAATACAAAAAACAAATTTGTATGCATATGTAAATGTATTCAGTTATAAACATTAATTCACTTTCTTCTTTCCTTCATGGATCTAAACTTTACCGCTGCCGGTAGTTTTTTCTATATCTGTATTTAATAAGTTGTAGGTGTATGTATTTCAGTACAAAAGTGTACAGTGTGCCAGGGCATACATACATTATTTATTTAAGGCTTAAATCTCTGGAGTCTACATCAACTTCAGATCTATCCCTCATTTCAAAATGTTTTTTTTTAATGTTGTTTTTTTCCCGAGCGCGGCCACTGCTGCTGCCCACTGCTCCCCTCACCTCCCAGGGGGTGAACAAGGGGATGGGTCAAATGCAGAGGACAAATTTCACCACACTTTGTGTGTGTGTGACAATCATTGGTACTTTAACTTAACTTTAACTTATTATGGCCAAACAGTAACATTTTTCTTTCATCTGACATCACATGGACACAGATAAGACCTTCTTCAGTATCTTGCCAGTCAAGGGAAACCCTATAATTGTTAAATTTGTTATGCTGCTTGCTTTGCTTTTAATGTCAAGCATCCCTACGCTTATGTGCATTTCCCCGCTGCACTATTTATTGCTAAAATTAAATACTTTTTTTTTTACCTGCATGTCATCTTCTGTCTCCACAACTTAGGGTCAAAACTACGTAGCGTAACAGTCACCTTGCAAGACAACTTTCTGACGGCAATTATCTCCTCTTCGTTACATCGTAAAAAAAGATCTGCCAATAGTTTTGAGATTCTGTGAGACAAAAGTTGCATTAAGTTGACCACCAAGTATCTTTTTACCTGGATCAGAGTACTGGACTAGGCCTCGTTAGTCCTATACTGTATTTTATCCATCATTGCCACGTTTAATGTTTGTAAACATTCGGTAAATTGAAGGTTTTGATTGATTGATAGAGACTTTTATTAGTAGGTTGCACAGTGAAGTACATATTCCGTACAATTGTTCACTAAATGGTAACACCCGAATAAGTTTTTCAACTTGTTTAAGTCGGGGTCCACTTAAATTGATTCATGATACAGATATATACTATCAGATATATACTATCATCATAATACAGTCATCACACAAGATAATGACATTGAATTATTTACATTATTTAAGGTCCATGTCATGCAGTATGACTCATAAACTTCTAAGACTGCAAAGTGTTGTATAGTCGTTGAGTGTAGAACGTCAGATCTCATTGTGGACACATTGCTTGTAATTGGGCATAAAATGGTAAATGGGTCGTACTTGTATAGCGCTTTTCTACCTTTTTAAGGAACTCAAAGCGCTTTGACACTATTTTCCACATTCACCCATTCACACACACACACATTCACACATTCACACACTGATGGTGTGATGATAAAGGACCAAACTTTGGTTGTTCACAGAGCTTCTTCTTGCAATGAGTCCAAAAGATGACAAAAGAGCCATTTTAGGCAAATACTACACAAGGACAATTTTTTTGTGGTTGCCAAAAAGTAATCCAGTTTAAATAGAGTGTCCCAGCTGCTGGCGTATTGAACACCCCAAAGTATCTTCCACACAGAATAAGAAAACTAAACTGGCCCTGAAGCTGTTATTTAGCCTCATTTTCGTGCTAAATAGCTTTTCAAATTTCTGACCCATTTTTGGCCATGCAAAGGACTTCCTCCAATCTGCTGGCTCAGGATTGGAATGCAGACGTGTGTTGTGGAGTTCCTGGTTTGGCAGTAATTTGTTTGCACTTTGTTTGTGGTATGCCATGATTTGTACAGTAGGCTTTGTGCGTGGAGGTTATGATTTTGGAATAACTAAAAGTCCAGATTGTTTGCCACCCTGGACAAGTCGCCACCTCATCGCAGGGCCAACACAGATAGACAGACAACATTCACACTCACATTCACACACTTGGGCCAATTTAGTCTTGCCAATCAACCCGGAGAGAACCCACGCAGTCACGGGGAGAACATGCAAACGCCACACAGAAAGATCCCGAGCCCAGGATCAAACCCAGGACCTTCTTATTGTTATTCTTAACCCCTGTTGAAAATCATATCATCACAGCAAATTATTCGATGGCATCATGGTGGCCCCACCGCCACAGGTAGCTTGGCAATCGAGGGGAAACCCTGAATCATTTACTAATCGAACCGCATATGTCCAAACTAATTTTGTAATTAATTTATAGGAATGTGTTGTTTTATTTTTATTTTACTTCAATGGCTGGCAGTTGCCCAATTTGGTCTGAAGATTGGTAACCAGTCTGCCATGTTGGCCTTCAAAATAAATGGCTTAGCAAAACCTCTCAGTTGGAGACAATGGGCCCCATTCAGCAATAAGTTCCTAACTTTTCCTCTTATCTTTCTTCCTAAGTGATTTCCTAAGAGGAGTCCATTCAAATTCATGACGTGTTCTTAAATGGCCAAATTGTTCCCACCTGCTGTTTTGGCTGAATGCCAAATGGTTAGCGCGTGCTTGTCTATCATAATTTGCATATAAACATGCCCTTATTTCCCCAATATGCATATGTAAACACCCTTCATTCCGTAATTTGCATAGGTAAACGCCCTTAATTACCCAAATAAGGGCACAATTCCGGCGGAAAAGCCGAACATCAAACACACGGAGAAAACACAAACAGATTACAGAAGAGAAATTCGTATTATTCCGCGGGGGAAATACATAATGTCAAAACGTAAGTTTAAGAAAGGGGGGACTGCTGAGGTAGCCTAAAGAGTTCAAATAAATATTCGTCACTTCGGGCAAATAGGTCTACATGGTGGTGAAATATATGCACTCCCTCCCCAAGGCATGATCTGCGGCATCTTGCAGTAGCAGCAAAAGCATTGCCAGTGTGTGTGTGTGTGTATGTGTGTCTGTGTGCGTGCGTGCTTGCGTGTGTGTGTGTGTGTGTGTATGCGTGCGTGCACGCACACAGTATGTCTACCTGTATATATTGCTCATTTTGCTATATGTCTGTCTGTGTGTCTGTCTTGTCTATATCTATCCATCTATCTATTTATGTATCTATGATATTAATTTAACATTAGACAATAGAAGTAAGGGAACTTGTCACACTTAAGAACAAATAGGCCAACCTAAAAGTGCTCTGGAGCACTCGTAGATTTTGTTCTTACCTACGAACGAATCCCAGCTAAAAAAAAACATTGGTGAATACAAAAATCTCCTTAAAAACTTCGTAAGTGGGCCTAAGAACAAAATGTGTTCTTAAGAACGGTTGCTGAATGGGGCCTATTCATGTGATGATGACTAAAAGCGTTCCAGTCAACTCTGCTCGGTCCACAGTGCTTCAGACTTGCTTATTGCTCTGTGTTTTTTCTCCAAATAATTCATGTAATCCATCAACAATTCAGGTGTACAGTTGTAGTCATTCCAGTTAGTTGGACCAGCACAGTTGGAACATGGGAATGGAATGTCCTGTCATCCTAGTAAATTGTTTGGGGTTCGAGAGAGCTTCCTGTTTGTTTTTTTTTTGTTTTTTGTTTTTTTATAATGTCCTGCCCAGCTTCTCGGGCAAATCATATAGCAGATGTAGATGCCCATATCGGCTGTTCAGATTTACTTTACAAAAGAGAAGCGTAGAATACTTCTCTTGTTGCCTTACTTGTATTTTGACTTTATTAAATGTATTTATATTATCATTTGGTGCAGCCGGGCCGGAGCAGGAGGGGATAGAAAGAGAGAAAAAGGAAGACAGAGGGGGGAATTGTGGGGACAAGAGGGGGATTAGACAGAGAGACAAAAACAACAACAGCAAACACAACAACAACAACAACAACAACAACAGAGCAACATCAGCAAATACGACATGTACAAATACGATGGTAAAAGTAATAGCAAATAAGCAGTTAGCGAAAATTTAAAAAAAAAAATACAGAAATGACAATGAGCATTATTACACTAAAAATGGAGCAATATGAATACCAATAGAAATAGTGCTATTGATAATAAACAATACCAGTACTTTACCTTTATTATCAACAATACAATTGTTCAAATGCAACAATACATATACGTAATGATAACTTGAGATACGAAAGAATGCAGAAAAATGGAGGGGAAGAAAGAGAAGCAACCTTAACCTTGTAGATTGTTAGAGTAACAATAGGTTAAGTTTTGTCAGTGTGCCATGTGTTATACCCAGTTTACCCTAGGGCAACAACGTTAATATATGTTTGATGAAACGTGATTATGTGCATGAGTGTATGTGTGCATATGTACTTGTATATGTACAGTATGCGTATATGTGTGCTTGTACAGTGAATGTATATGTACAGTATGTGTATATGTGTGTACAGCGAATGTATATGTACAGTATGTGTATACAGTATGTGTGTTTCAACAGTGAATGTATATGTACAGTTTGTGTAAATGTGTGTTTGTACAGTGAATGTATATGTACAGTATATGTACGTGTGTGTTTGTACAGTGAATGTATGTGTAGTATGTGTAAGTGTGTGTTTGTACAGTGAATGTATATGTACAGTATGTGTATATGTATGTTTTTACAGTGAATGTATATGTACAGTATGTGTATACAGTATGTTTGTATAATGAATGTGCGTGTGTATAATGAATGTGCGTGAGCTTCCTGTTTTAACATCAAGCACCCTTTTATCGTTAACTCTTCTATGTAACTCTGTAATTGCGATAACCTGTTTAAAATAGGGAAACTATATCCATTGTCTTTGCACGCCAACAATGTGATCATGAGTCATGAAAAAGTGCACAGTGACACTGATTGAAGTTGCAGTCGTACGTTCATATTGAGTAATTTCCCGTCATCCTACAAACGTCATCACTAAATCTTTCAGACTCTTGCCTTGACCTCTCCTCAGTGTGCGTAAACAGCTCTCATCCTGTATCTCGTCCTCTAGTTAAAAGAGCGACTGGTGGCGTGGCCACACAGACGAACTTGGTGTGAGAACAACGTGAGCGACGATGATTTCCCAGACAAAAAGTACACCCTATTACGCAAAGAAGGCTCTTTGTTCCCAAGCACTGTCTCTGTGCTGTTATTACAAGGCTAAACGCTTGCATGGCCCGTCTTTGTGTGGTTAAGAACACGACAGGGCAAACACAGACACAAGATCAAGTCATTGCAGAAAGACCTCAGAGCGTTGAGATAACCTTATTTTTATGGGAATTGGATGGATAGCATTGTGTACAGTGGGTGAAACTATAGGCCAGGGGTCCCCAAACTATGGCCCGCGGGACGTCCCCAGTCATGTCCAGTCGCTCAGACGAATCATATTGTTGATGTAGATGCTCATATCTGCTGTACAGATTTACTTTACAAAAGAGAAGTGTCGGATACTTCTCTTGCTGCCTTATTTGTATTTGGCTTTATTAACTGTTTGGATAAATTTAGTGTTTGGCACAGCCAGACCGGAGCAGGAGGGGATAGAAAGAAGAAAAAAATAAAGAAAGAGGGGAAATTGTGGGGACAAGAGGGGTACAGGACCATAACACCAAAAAAAAAAAAAAAAAATATATATATATATATATATACTACCGTTCAAAAGTTTGGGGTCACCCAAACAATTTAGTGGAATAGCCTTCATTTCTAAGAACAAGAATAGACTGTCGAGATTTAGATGAAAGTTCTCATTTTCTGGCCATTTTGAGCGTTTAATTGACCCCACAAATGTGATGCTCCAGAAACTCAATCTGCTCAAAGGAAGGTCAGTTTTGTAGCTTCTGTAACGAGCTAAACTGTTTTCAGATGTGTGAACATGATTGCACAAGGGTTTTCTAATCATCAATTAGCCTTCTGAGCCAATGAGCAAACACATTGTACCATTAGAGCACTGGAGTGATAGTTGCTGGAAATGGGCCTTTATACACCTATGTAGATATTGCACCAAAAACCAGACATTTGCAGCTAGAATAGTCATTTACCACATTAGCAATGTATAGAGTGTATTTCTTTAAAGTTAAGACTAGTTTAAAGTTATCTTCATTGAAAAGTACAGTGCTTTTCCTTCAAAAATAAGGACATTTCAATGTGACCCCAAACTTTTGAACGGTAGTGTATATACAGTATATATATCGCAGCTGAGATAGGCTCCAGCACCCCCCGCGACCCCGAACGGGTCACACTGGGGTATAAGTCCCTTTTTTTGGGGAAATGTATTTGATAAAACCCAACACCAAGAATAGACATTTGAAAGGCAATTTAAAATAAATAAAGAATAGTGAACAACAGGCTGAATAAGTGTACATTATATGACGCATAAATAACCAACTGAGAACGTGCCTGGTATGTTAACGTAACATATTATGGTAAGAGTCATTCAAATAACTATAACATATAGAACATGCTATACGTTTACCAAACAATCTGTCACTCCTAATCGCTAAATCCCATGAAATCTTATACCGCTCGTCTCTTACGTGAATGAGCTAAATAATATTATTTGATATTTTACGGTAATGTGTTAATAATTTCACACATAAGTCGCACCCCCGGCCAAAGTATGAAAAAAAACTGCGACTTATAGTCCGAAAAATACGGTGTATATATATATATATATATATATATATATATATATATATATATATATATATATATATATATATATATATATATATATATATTATATATACAGTATATATATATATATATTTATATATATATGTGTGTATTAGTGTTGTCCCGATACCAATATTTTGGTAAAATAAAGGGTACCACAAAAAATTGCATTATTGGCTTTATTTTAACAAAAAAATCTTAGGGTACATTAAACATATGTTTCTTATTGCAAGTTTGTCCTTAAATAAAATAGTGAACATACAAGACAACTTGTCTTTTATTAGTAAGTAAAGGCTCCTAACTTGTCTGCTGACATATGCAGTAACATATTGTGTCACTTATCATTCTATTATTTTGTCAACATTATTAAGGACAAGTGGTAGAAAATGAATGATTAATCTACTTGTTCATTTACTGTTAGTATCTGCTTACTTTCTCTTTTAACATGTTCTATCTACACTTCTGTTAAAATGTAATAATCACTTATTCTTCTGTTGTTTGATACTTTACATTAGTTTTAGATGATACCACACATTTTGGTATCAATCCCATACCAAGTAGTTACAGGATCATACATTGGTCATATTCAAAGTCCTCATGTGTCCAGGACATATTTCCTGAGTTTATAAACATAATATAAATTTTTTTTAAACGAAAGAAGATGTTGTGATGCCAAAAAATATCGATGTAATCACAGTAGGATCAACTAGATACGCTATTGTACTTGGTATCATTACAGTGGATGTTTGGTGTAGATCCACCAATGGCGTGTGTTTACAGTTTGACGCCGGTGAGCTACGGTGTGTAGTGAAGCATGTTTAGATATTCCTCGTCCTGCAGGGATGATACTTGTAAGAAACTTACTTTATTTGTCACCATGGAGGCAAGGATTAGTGATTTAGAAGTATGAATATGAATGTGAATATGATGTATATATATTTATTATTATTTTATTTTTTTCACACATGCAAATAGTCTTAAAAGTACAAACATGCTCTTCATGGTTATAGCTTTCTAATTGTCTTATTCGAAGACATGGACGGATTCAGAAACTAATCCTTTACTTCTACTACATTTTAATGTACATTTAAAACATTTTATTGTAAGCAGATATTAACAGTAAATGAACAAGTAGATTAATAATTCATTTTCTACCACTTGTCCTTAATAATTTTGACAAAATAATATAATGGAAAATGACACAATATGTTACTGCATATGTCAGCAGACTAAATTAGGAGTCTTTGTTTGTTTACTTACTACTAAAAGACATGTTGTCTTGTATGTTCACTATTTTATTTAAGGACAAACTTGCAATAAGAAACATATGTTTAATGTAACCTAAGATTTTTTGTTAAAATGAAGCCAATAATGCAATTTTTTGTGGTCCCCTTTTATTTAGAAAAGTGCCGAAAAGTATCAAAATAATTTTGGTACAGATATCGGTACCAGAAAAGACTGAGAAAGTGAGGAATGCTCATCAAACACTTATTTGGAACATCCCACAGATGACCAGGCTAATTGGGAACAGGTGGGTGCCATGACTGGGTATAAAAGCAGCTTCCATGAAATGCTCAGTCATTCACAAACAAGGATGGGGCGAGGGTCACCACTTTGTCAACAAATGCGTCAGCAAATTGTCAGAACAGTTTAAGAACAACATTTCTCAACGAGCTATTGCAAGGAATTTAAGGATTTCACCATCTACGCTGCGTAATATCATCAAAAGATTCAAAGAATCTGAAGAAATCACTGCACATAAGCAATGATATTATGGACCTTCGATCCCTCAGGCTGTACTGCATCAAAGAGCGACATCAGCGTGTAAAGGATATCACCACATGGGCTCAGGAACACTTCTGAAAACCACTGTCAGTAACTACAGTTTGTTGCTACATCTGTAAATGCAAGTTAAAGACTTAGACTTAGACTTCCTTTTATTGTCATTCAAATTTGAACTTTACAGTACAGATAAGAAGTACATTTCGTTGCATTAGCTCGTGGTAGTGCAGGATAAAAGAGCAATAAGGTGCAGATAAAAATAAATAGATTACTGTACAGATACATTTATGGCACTTTTGCATATGCAGCGAGTTAATCCGGGGGATTGTTATGATGCGTTCAAGAGTCTTATGGCCTGAGAGAAGAAGCTGTTACAGAACCTAGAGGTTCTGCTACGGAAACTCTACTATGCAAAGCGAAAGCCATTTATCAACAACACCCAGAAGCGCCGCCGGCTTCGCTGAGCCGGAGCTCATCTAAGATGGACTGATGCAAAGTGTAAAAGTGTTCTGTGGTCTGCCGAGTCCACATTTCAAATTGTTTTTTGGAAACTGTGGACGTCGTGTCCTCCGGACCAAAGAGGAAATTAACCATCTGGATTGTTATAGGTCCAAAGTTAAAAAAACAGCATATGTGATGGGGGTGTATTAGTGCCCAAGGCATGGGTAACTTACACATCTGTGAAGGCACCATTAATGCTGAAAGGTACATACAGGTTTTGGAGCAACATATGTTGCCATCCAAGCAACGTTATCATGGACGCCCCTGCTTATTTCAGCAAGACAATGCCAAGCCACGTGTTACAACAGCGTGGCTTCATAGTAAAAGAGTGCGGGTACTAGACTGGCCTGCCTGTAGTCTAGACCTGTCTCCCATTGAAAATGTGTGGCGCATTATGAAGCCTAAAATACCACAACGGTGACCCTGGACTGCTGAACAACTTAAGCTGTACATCAAGCAAGATTGGGAGAATTCCACCTGAAAAGATGCAAAAAATGGTCTCCTCAGTTCTCAAACGTTTACTGAGTGTTGTTAAAAGGAAAGACCATGTAACTCAGTGGTAAAAATGCCCCTGTGCCAACTTTTTTGCAATGTTTTGCTGCCATTAAATTCTAAGTTAATGATTATTTGCAAAAAAAATTTTTAGTTTCTCAGTTCGAACATTAAATATCGGTAGGTTGTGAGTTCTAACCCCGGCTGAGTCATACCAAAGACTATAAAAATGGGACCCATTACCTCCCTGCTTGGCACTCAGCATCAAGGGTTGGAATTGGGGGTTAAATCACCAAAATGATTCCCGAGCGCGGCCACTGCTGCTGCTCACTGCTCCCCTCACCTCCCAGGGGCTGAAACAAGGGCATGGGTCAAATGCAGAGGGTAATTTCACCACACCTAGTGTGTGTGTGACTATCAGTGGTACTTTTGATTTTGTCTTTGCAGTCTATTCAATTGATTATAAGTTGAAAAGGATTTGCAAATCATCGTATTCTGTTTTTATTTACGAATTACACAACGTGCCAACTTCACAGGTTTTGGGTTTTGTAGTTTAGATGGATTTTTTTTAGATTTTAGATCAATGTGTAGGCTTTAAAAATATTTTAAAGTGAATTGTGTCATGCATTCATGCATTTTATTTCCCTGATGGAACCAATTTGCTGGAATGGCCCTTATTTTTGTAAGAAAAAAATGAGCACTCCCACATACCCTTAATACTTACATACCCACGTCATACGGCTCGTTAAAAAGCGAGCACAGCAGTGTTATGGGTTTATTAAAAGTCAGAGCTGAATATTGTTGTCTGTGAAGCTTTAGTTTCCCCTACTTCATCAGTTCTTTTGCTGCTTTATCTCCGACAGTGTCAAGTAGGGCTCCACTTTAGAAAATCCTCTTTGTTAGAGAACATTTCATTCAAGTACTTCTCTAAGTAAGACTACAATGCAGAGCTGCGCTGGAGCTCTGACACAGGAACAACTCTTTCAATTAGTGCTGTGGCCCCAATCTCACTAATTGTCATGCGTGAAGGAGCACGGTGCAGTGTAGCGTGTCACTGTGCCCTCTCCTACCAGGTCAAGTGTGTGGGTATGTATGTGTGTGTGTGTGTGTGTGTGTGTGTGTGTGTGTGTTTGCGTGGAAGCGAGAGCACAAGACTGCACGCAGTTTGTCTCTTAAGGGGATGTTGATGGTACACATGAATCAATCTGCGCTACGCTTGCTTCATCCTCAGCTATTAAGTTAAAACCATCCAATACGCAACATTGTATTATTTTTAATTGTGTGAGGCGTATGCACTTCTACACCATGTTGCATCTATTTATTGGATTTTGTTAGCATTAGGGATGATGTTTGTTAAGAAATTATCGATTTCGATGCCAATATCGAATCCTCTTATCGAACCGATCCTTATCGATTCTCTTATGGAATCCAGATAGGTTGTTGTACTGTATATGGAAAAAACCACACAATATTTGGTTTGACAAAAGCTCACTTTTATTTTTTAAGAAAAAAATCGAATAAAATAAATAAATAAATATTGACTGTTGTTACCCCCCAAATTTTTTTTAAATAAAATAAATAAATATTGACTGTTAGTGCCCCTTTAAGTGGGCCACCTAAGAAAAATACATGCAGGGAAAATCCTGCATTCATTTGTATTGTACTCGCCCCACTGCCTTGTGGGTTAGTCCGGGAAGACAAAAGGCTAGGGGAGCACACCCTGAGAGAAAAGCAAGTGCTGGTAGGCGCACCATAGGCGGTCCTCCGACAGACCGGAGCTCCGGCAGCCTCCTGCAGCTGTGAGGAGGTGCCGGTCGTCCTGGGTTTCCCTTTGCCACTGGATACAGCTCAACACAGCGAAGAAGTGACGTTGGAGTCTGCGCGTCTCCCTCGTCGAAAAAGACCTCAACGGTGGAATGGGCGGATGATGGTTGCATAGAAGCTCCACAATGGTCACAAAGGCGGAAGAAGGCTGCAGCAAAGATGGGCCCCCAATTGTCTTGGTCTCCATGCCATTGGACCCTGGCCTTCTCTTTGCCAAGGACAGTGTGGTGGCTGTCTGTGCACCAGTCTCCCCACTTTAAAAGATTCCACGCACAGGCGTTCTCCTGAAGGCAGTCCCACCAACAGGAGGACAATCATACTCGTTTCGAGTGATTGCCGACGACAGCACTTTACATTTGAAACAAATCTCAGAGTAATGGTGTTGTTTACTTTTTGCTCCATTACCTGTCAGCAAAATACAATTATTAACCTACTTGTATTCGTCTGTGTTCAACAAGTTGAAAGGGAGGAGATTTTTCACCATCATTCTCGTTAGCTTGCGAGTAATGTTGTTACTCTCCTCCTCACTCAGTTTAGCTCAGTGTTTTTCAACCACTGTGCCGCGGCACACTAGTGTGCCGTGAGATACAGTCTGGTGTGCCGTGGGAGATTATCTAATTTCACCTATTTGGGTTAAAAATGTTTTTTGCAAACCAGTAATTATAATCCGCAAATAATGTGCTGTTGTTGAGTGTCTGTACTGTCTGGAGATCGGCAGACTTACCACGTTTTCTTCTTCCATACCAGTAGGTGGCAGCCAGTAGCTAATTGCTTTGTAGATGTCGGAAACAGCGGGAGGCAGCGTGCCGGTAAAAAGGTGTCTAATGCTTAAACCAAAAATAAACAAAAGATGAGTGCCCCTAAGAAAAGACACTGAAGCTTAGGGAAGGCTATGCAGAACGAAACTAAAACTGAACTGGCTGCAAAGTAAACTAAAACAGAATGCTGGACGACAGCAAAGACTTACTGTGGAGGAAAGACGGCGTCCACAAAGTACATCCGAACATGACATGACAATCAACAATGTCCCCACAAAGAAGGATAAAAACAACTGAAATATTATTGATTGCTAAAACAAAGCAGGTGTGGGGAATAGTGGTCAAGGAAGACACAAAACTGCTACAGGAAAATACCAAATAAAGAGAAAAAGAAACCAAAATAGGAGCGCAAGACAAGAACTAAAACACTGCACACAGGAAAACAGCAAAAAACTCAAAATAAGTCACGGCGTGATGTGACAGGTCGTGACAGTACACCTACTTTGAGACAAGAGCTATAGTGATGCATACTTGGTTATGGTTTAAAGTCATATCCAACAATTGCGACAACGACATTTTATTGTCAATTGAGTTTCGTTTTTTAATGATTTCTGCTGGTGGTGTGACTCCGCATTTTTTCAATGAAAAAAATGTGCCTTGGCTCAAAAAAGGTTGAAAAACACTGGTCTAGCTAACATTACTGCAGTCCTGGTTGACATACGAGGTAACGTTATTTTAGCCTAAAGGCTACAAGTGAGCAGAAATGGAAATGAACCGGCAACTGTTAACGTTACTTACTCACCGGCACTATCACTGGGACTGCAGGTTGAAGCAGAGGAAGAGGGGTGTGCTTCGTCATCTCTGTCGCTGCTTCTCCACGTGTGGAAGACACGACACCTTTCTCTAACCTTCAGGTTATGTACGGCCTGAACATGTTTCAACATGTTTGTTGTACTGCTCCCCTTACAGGAAAGCGATGCCTGGCAATAATTGCATATAGCCGTTTCCTCGTCGTATTTCTTAGTAAAGTGAAGCCATGCCTTGGAGCGTTTTTTCCGGTCCATTGTTGTTGCGGCTTCTGTATCTGCCGCCGAATGACTGAGCTACGTCATTTCCTGTGATGTGCCACAGGACATTTCCTGTGACACGGGATTCGTTCCCAGGGATTCAAATAAAGAACCACATCTGACGGCGTGGCGCGGTTGGGAGAGTGGCCGTGCCAGCAACCTGGGGGTTCCTGGTTCGATCCCCACCTTCTACCAACCTTGTCACATCCAATGTGTCCTTGAGCAAGACACTTCACCCTTGCTCCTGATGGGTCATGGTTAGGGCCTTGCATGGCAGCTCCCGCCATCAGTGTGTGAATGTGGAAATAGTGTCAAAGCGCTTTGAGTACCTTGAAGGTAGGAAAGCGCAATACAGGTACAACCCATTTACTATAGTGGCTTCGATAACAGGAACCGTTTCTCAAAAAGGGATTCGAATCCATGGAATCGGTTCTTTTCTTATCGAACAATCAGGAGAACCGGTTTTGGAACATCATCCCTAGTTAGCATGTTAGCCAATTTTGTAAATACAGTATAGCAGGGGCCAGGGTCCCCAACCTTTTTTGCTCCAGAGACCGGTTTAATGTAGGCATTATTTCCACGGACCGGCCTTCCACGTGTGGCAGATAGATGTAGCAAATAAGTGCATGAAAAATGAATACATGAAAAAACTCACCATAACATTCAATTAGTGGGAGCGCCTCGCTTTTTCCCTTTGCAAAAAAAGCTGTCCATAGACTTTAGTTTTTTACTCAGTTTTACTAGTAGTAGTAGTTTTTTTGGCTTTAGTGTCTAATGAGTTTAGGTGATACATCACATTTAAGGACAAGAGCATGTATATACAGTATAAGAAAGCTAGAAATACTGTTATGTACGTGAGGGTTGGAAGGAGACGACACCACGAAGAGCTTAAGGTTACCAGGTTTATTGTAACCTTTTGATGATTGTGTGGGATGTGTATGCTACTCTAAGTGTTGGATGCAGGATTAAGTGTAGAATTAACCATGTAAATTATTCAAGAGGATGTTGCACATGCGTGATGGATGAAAAACTTCGTCTGACCAAGAGGAGAGGCACAAGGGAGATCCGGGGACAGGCAGGTGGTCGAGGGCAGGCGGCAAGCAACAATGTCCAAGTCCAAACGAGTGATCGAGGATTTAGGGAGGCAGTCCAATTTCCAGGTGGAGGTCGAGGTACAGCGCTGGAGCACACAGAACAAGGTGGGCACTAGTGATGGGTCCGGCAACACCGATGCATCGGCGCATGCGTCGAGCTCATAGAGCGATACCCTGTGTCGGTGCGCGTATCGCTTTTAGAAAGTCACGTGACCGAACACGAGCTGTTTTGGTCACGTGACCGCTCATGAGCTGTTCTGGTCACGTGACCGCTCATGAACTGTATCGCACTGACGCCTGCGCGCCAAACTGTGTTTATTAGGAAGCGGCGCAATGCGTGTTGTTGACGAACACCGTTAGGGCCGCTTGTTGTCACTGTCACTCAAAGTTGCATTTCAAAATTACACAGAATACATGTGTTTATTTTATTTAGAATTCAGATGGGTTTGATTTGGTGCGCGGCATATATTGGCTGTGCGGCGCAATTGCGCAGGCGCGCACCTTAGAGGGAACGTTGCTCACAGGGCACAGAGGAGGCGTCAGTGCGATACAGTTCGCGTATCGGTCACGTGACCAAAGCAGTCACGTGACTTTCTAAAAGCGGTACGCGCACCGACACAGGGTTTCGCTCTATGAGCTCGACGCATGCGCCTATGCATCTGTGTTGCAGGACCCATCACTACTGTTACTAGAGAAGGTACAGGAATGACGGCGTGGCGAAGTTGGTAGAGTGGCCGTGCCAGCAATCGGAGGGTTGCTGGTTACTGGGGTTCAATCCCCACCTTCTACCATCCTAGTCATGATACATGTTCACATTATTTGACTGTATCTAAAAAAGATAAAAATATATTTTTATTTAAATGAAGATATGAAATAATCCTAAATGAAATACAATGACTTGGTTTATATTATTGTATATACTAGGTCATAAAATCAGTGTCAGTTGAGTCGGTCCATAGGTTGCCTGTAGGGATTTTTAATGTCCAGCAGATGTCAGTATTTAGTGACACAGTATCGACACAGTATCAATACAGTTTTGCAATGTGTCGAAACGCTTCATGAGGCCTCATCAACCCATCACTAGTGGGCACTGCAAGGAGAACAGGGGACATCAGTCAACAAGGCAAAAAGGGGCAAAAGACAAAAGACAGGCGAGGACAACGACGTAATGCTTACTACAAGAGTTAACGACGTTCCGGCGTAGGTTCCAAGGAGTGACTGATCTTTATGCTGTCCTCCTGATTGCTGCCAGGTGCGTTGATTGATGAAAGCCGGCAGCTGCGGCGAAGTGTGGGTGTGAAGCGCACGGCGCGTGCGGGGGCGTGTCCTGGCATGCTGCCAGACAGAGTGTTGGATCTTGCAATGGGAGGGTTGTGGGTTCAAGACTGAGCTTTGACAAATACTTAACATTAGATTTCTGTGGATTACTATTTCCATTCTAAAAGTTATGTATTCATATTTTGTGCAATATTTCATACATAAATACACTAATGTTAGCTTTTTAGGTCCAATTTTCCATGCCTAAATACTTCTGTTATTGCTAACTGGGGCAAATAGGACGATGTGCAATAATACCGGCACTTTAACTTACCAGGTCAAAGTAGATGTGTATTTTTTTCCTTCAGCACAATTATTATATGCAACAATTTAGGACTTCTCCATCTGCCTTATGCACATTAACTACTATGGTCACTTTGTTCCTGATCTGCCCTGATCTTAGGTCATCAGCCTGCTACAGACTGCAGACTGAACCTAGCTTTTGGCTACGATTTGGCACCTTTGGATTTTATATGTTTATTAATGTGCACTGTCCCATGTGACAAATATGTAACAAATATAGCAAATGGCGACGTCGTATCAGGAGTTGTAAAATACATCTATGATCAAGCTTGTCAGGTTCAAACACTGATGACATCTAATAAACAGACAAAGAAGCAAGGAATTGAACAGAGACAGAATTCAATTTAGCTCAATTGAGGAGAAACGTCTAGGCTGTACTCTTGCACAGTCTCCCACCACGCTCTGACGAAAGATTGTACGCCTCCTCTTTTATTTGGACTTTCCCTGATTACATGGCAACAGCTGTTTCTAAAGGAAGGGGGTCGTAAACAGCCGCTGCCTTTGGTCACAAAACAGTTCAAAGAAAAGGTGCCTGGATGGGGGTCACATCCTGCTTCCTCTCCGCTTTGTAGATCTCGGGTCAAGACAAAATCTTCCTGTGGATTACAATACATCAAAGAAACCGACACCTTCATGTTGCTTCCGATCCTACACAGTGGAGTTTTACAAGCCTTTAGATTGGTAAGATCAAAGACAGCTTCTGTCTGCTCGCCAGGAACTCATTGAAACACAAAGTTTTGTGATAACTTAGATACACTTATTCTGACAAAGCTTATTGGTGTGTCTGGTGGGACTGGCGAAAGTTAAATATAAGGAAAAGCGGTCAGTTATACATTATTTATTGTCTCTGCGCTGCCCAGGTGGAAAATGTGTCACGGACCGGTTCCGGTCCCCGGACCAGTGGTTGGGGATCACTGCAGTATAGTACCTCAACTTAAAGTTAAAGTTTAAGTACCACTGATAGTCACACACACACTAGGTGGGGTGAAATTACCCTCTGCATTTGACCCATCCCCTTGTTCCACCCCCTGGGAGGTGAGGGGGAGCAGTGAGCAGCAGCGGTGGCCGCGCTCGGTAATCATTTTGGCGATTCAACCCCCAATTCCAACCCTTGATGCTGAGTGCCAATCAGGGAGGTAATGGGTCCCATTTTTATAGTCTTTGGTATGACTCGGCCGGGGTGTGAACTCATTGGTTCTGTAACCAAGCTCGTACCTCAAAACAGTCATTCCTTCAGTAAACGTCACCCATTAAAATGTATTTAATTGGTGCTTGGCCCCAATCAAAAGAGCAATTTTGACATGTTTTAAAACTAAATAAACATTTAGATACACAATATTGTATGGCAAACAATACATTAGAATGTACTACAAACAACAACAGTACAGTACTTTGTGATGTAATTTAATAATAATATGTACAGCTAGTGTTGTCCCAATACCAATATTTTGGTACCGGTACCAAAATTATTTAGATACTTTTCTGTACTTTTCGATATTTTTCTAAATAAAGGGGACTACAAAAATGTGCATTATTGGCTTTATTTTAACTAAAAATGTTACGGTACTGTAAACATATGTTTATTATTGCAAGTTTGTCCTTAAATAAAATAGTGAACATACAAGACAACTTGTCTTTTATTAGTAAGTAAGCAAACAAAGACTCCTAATTAGTCTGCTGACATATGCAGTAACATATTGTGTCATTTATCATTCTATTATTTTGTCAAAATTATTAAGGACAAGTGGTAGAAAATAAATTATTAGTCTTTATTGTTAATATCTGCTTACTTTCTTTTTTAACATGTTATATCTACACTTCTGTTAAAATGTAATAATCACTTATTCTTCTGTTGTTTGGATACTTTACATTAGTTTTGGATGATGATATTGCGGTACTATACTAATACCGGTATACCGCACAACCTTATGTACAGCATTTACCTTGGGGAGTGGACTTCTACGGTATCGCCTTCAAACTGCTTTTTTCCGTCAAACACACCATCAGCAGTTTCTTATTATTTTCATGGATAAATGTCCGTCAGTTAGTTGAGCTCATAGGACTAGATAGTACAATCCCTCAGATTAATCAGCAGTTAGTGTTGAGTGGGGGTTGGGGGGTTAGGGGCAAAATAATTCACTGGGGTCTTCAGGTGGGCACCCTCCTTCACTGGTGTTTCGTTGATAGGCCCACGACACCTCCGGAGGGCTCAACGGCGACATCTGGCGTCCCAGGTGTGCCCCCCTCTGCCTTTACCCGTAGATGTCATTTAGCAGCCCAGTTTGGGTCCTTTCTCTTGAACCATATCCATCTGCTACTTTGTTCAGCAGCATCCGACAGCGATTTGACAGCCCGCCGGAAGGCCTGACCTCTCAATCCCATTCCTTTGAGGAGCTTGATTGTGGACGTAGCAACGAAGCCTCTGCACCCGACTTCAACTGGAAGCACTCGGGCACGCCAGCCGCGCTGCTCTGCCTCGGCTGCTATGTCCGTATACCTCAGTTGTTTGCGCTCAAATGCTTCACCAACTGCTGCTTCCCATGGTACAGTTAGTTCAACAATGAACACAGTCTTCTGGGAGGTTGACCACAAGACCAGGTCCGGCCTGAAGCTGGTTGTAATGATTTCAGGCGGGAAGATGAGTTTGTGGTCCAAGTCAACCTGCATTTTCCAGTCCCGGGCAGAGTCCAGAAGGGTTGCCTCCACTCTTGCAGATGGTTTTGGTGGGAGTTGTCCTGCTCTTACAAACTGAGTGGTGATTGAGTGACTAGGGATTGGGGGAGGGAGGCCCTTGTTGTTATTTCTCCTTTCCTCCAGGGTGATCGCCAGCTGTCTCAAGACCTCGTTGTGCCTCCAGGTGTAGCGGCCTTGAGACAAACTGATTTTTCAGCCAGTGAGGATGTGATGGAGTGTTGCAGGGGTTTGACAGAGTGCACAAGAAGGATCTTCTCCAAACCATTGGTTTAAGTTCTTGGGTGTGGGAAGAACATCGTAGGTGGCTCTGATGATGAAGCAGATTTGGCTCCCTTCCATTTCCCAAAGATCCTTCCATGTGAGCTTACGATGCTCCAGGTTTTCCCAGCTAGTCCACTGTCCCTGTTTGGACTGTGCCACTGCTGTTGCACATCTGTCTGCCTCCTCTTGTTGTCGAACCTGATCAACCATCAGCTTTCTCCTCTTGGCTGATGTTGCCTTGTGCCATGTGGGTCGACTAGCCCCAAGTCCAAACCCACCTCTTCCGTGCTGCACTTGTCCCACTATGTCTCCATGCCTGAGAGCAGATTTGGCTTGTTGTACGGCCTCAGATGGGATCCATTTCCTCCCGGTTGTCAGTCTTGGAGCAACCGCTCGGATCACCTCATCTTAAGACTCAGTCAGTGTCATGCTCAGCCTCACCTTGGTGCATTTAAACTCCTCCGTGAGGCTAGAGATTGGCAGTTCCAGGGCACCATGACCATATAGGCCGATGTTACTGAGGCACCGTGGAAGGCCAAGCCACTTCTTGATGTATGCACTGACTGTTCTCTCCAGCTTCTCGACTTTGGACATGGGGATCTCATAGACCGTTAGTGGCCACATCAAACGGGGGAGCAATCCAAACTGTAGGCACCACAGTTTCAACTTGCCAGGAAGTAAGGTCTTGTCAATGCGGGCAAGGCCTTTGATGGTTTCTTCCCTCAGCTGATTGCTCTGGTCCGAGTCTTTGAGACTTGCGTTGTACAATCGCCCTAGACTCTTGACTGGCAGCTCTGACACCAACGGAATGGGAGTATCCTCGATGTAGAACCTCTGGTCCGTGAGTTTGCTTTCCCAGCAGATGTTTAGTGCATGCAATGGTTGAGGTCAAGGTGGTCATGTCGTCCATGTAGGCACGGATGGGAGGTAGACGCTGTCCCCCTTTCAGACGTTCTCCACCCACAACCCATTTGGAAGCTCGAATTATCACTTCCATTGCCATGGTGAAGGCTAGAGGGGAGATGGTACATCCAGCCATTATTCCCACCTCCAGAGATTGCCATGATGTTGTGTATTCTGTTGTTTTAACACAGAATTGCAGATCACGGAAGTAGTTTTTCACGAGGTTTGTGATGGTATTTGGGATGTGAAAGAAGTTGAAGGCTGTCCAGATGAGAGAATGAGGGACGGATCCAAAAGCATTGGCTAGGTCTAGGAATAAGACGTGCAGGTCTCTTCCTTCCCTCTTGGCAGATTGGATTTGGTGCCATATCATGCTTGTATGCTCCAAGCAGCCTGAGAAACCAGGTATTCCAGCTTTCTGCACGGATGTATCAATCAAGCTGTTTTGCTTCCGGTACGTTGTCATCCTTTTAGCAACGATGCTAAAGAAGACCTTCCCTTCAACGTTTACCAGGTTGATCTGCCGGAATTGATCGATGTTTGAGGCATCTTTTTCCTTTGGGATTAACACTCCCCCAGCTCTGCGCCACACTTTTGGGATGGTTTGCTTCGTCCACATCACCTTCATCTGCCTCCACAGAAAGCGTAAGACATTTGGGGAATTTTTGTACAGCTGATATGGAACTCCATTTGGTCCTGGAGCTGAAGCTGCCCTTGATTTCCTCACTGCTTCCTCAACCTCGCTCCACCTTGGGGGACTGTTGTCCAGCTGGTGTTCTGGTTGAGGTATTGGTGGCATGTCTGATGGTATCTCTCTCTGTTCGAATCTTTGACTGTCTGTGTGAGTGGTTTTCAGGTGGTCTTCCAGTTCCCTCTTTGACACCTTAAGTGATCCACTCTTTTCCTTTGTGAAGAGGCCTTTCACAAATCCGAAAGGGTCCTTGTAGAAGGATGTTATATACTATTTAATTTCATTCTGCTTCAGTATGGTGCAGTGATAGGCTCAAATTGTTTTGTCAAGTTGGCGACAGACTTTGTCAGGATTTTTTTTAATTCAATGAATACCATTCACATTTTTGCTCACCACCGACTTTTACACTCACTCTTTACGATCCAATAGTTGGAAAACAAAGTTATGTTATTCTCGAGCTAATGCTAGCTAGTAAGACTGGATGTTTTAAGCGGATCATACGTTTTTTTTTCCCATGGCATTCGCTCCGCCAACTAGCGGCGGGAGGCTCGTAACCCAAATTTTGCTCGCAATTTAAAGCATAACAATTATCTGAGCGATGGCGAAATAATTAAAAAATACTCTTAAATCGAGGTTACACTGTATAAACCTACAATTAATGTATTATGCTACTTGGTGATTTCTTACTAGCATTTTAACAGTTAATGTCAGGTTCAAACACTGATGACATATATTAAACAAGACAAGAAGCAAGGAATCAAACAGAGACATAATTAAATTTGGCTCAGTGAGGAGAAACACGTACATCTGTACCCTTGTACAGTGTCACTACGTTCTGCCGAAACATTGTACGCCTCCTCTTTTATTTGGACTTTCCCTGATTACATTGCAACAGCTGTTTCTAAAGGGACGGGGGTCGTAAACAGCCATTGCCTTTGATTACAAAACAGTTAAAAGAAAAGGTCGGTTCAAAGTACCGTAATTTCCGGACTATAAGCCGCACCTGACTATAAGCCGCACCAGCTAAATTTAGGGGAAAATACAGATTGCTCCATATATAAGCCGCACCCGACTATAAGCCGCAGGGTTTTGATGTGTAATTACCGTAGTATATAGGGGTTACTGCTACCACGGAGGGGATTGTCGGGACAGAGATGACTGTTTGGGAACGCAAAGCGTCCTATTTATTAACAATAAATCTTTCAATCATTCAATCAAACTTTCACATCTTTGACATGGCGAACATCATTCGTTGCAGAGTACAAATAATACAACGGTGCAAAGTAATACAAAGTGCTCGTCTGTACGTTATCAAAATAACCAGCCTACCGGTATATGAAAAGTCAATCTTTAATCATTGTGTCATCGTCTTCCTCCTGCGTACTAAAACCACCAAAATCCTCTTCGTCCGTGTCGGAGAAGAACAAGCCGTAAATAAGCCGCACTGTTGTATAAGCCGCAGGGACCAGAACGAGGGGAAAAAGTAGCGGCTTATAGTCCGGAAATTACGGTAAAGGTCGTAAAAGAGTTCAAAGAAGAGGTCGTAAAACAGTTCAAAGAAGAGGTGCCTGGAACTTGGGCAGATCCTGCTTTCTCTCTGCTTTGTAGGTCTTGAGTATCTTTCTGTGGATTACAATACATCAAAGAAACAGAACACCTTCATGTTGCTTCCCATCCTACACAGTGGAGTTTTACAAGCCTTCTTCTTGGTAGGATCAAAGACAGCTTTTGTCTTCTCGCTGGGAACTCATGGCAACACAACGTTTTGTGATAACTTAGATACAATTATTCTGACAGTTAACATGTGAGCATTTTGGCCAATTGTGTAGGTATAAACTTAAAGTCATTGATTTTGGTACTTGGGCTATCTTGGTAGCAGGCTAACGATTAACATGAGTATTTTGGCCAACTCTGTAGGTATTAAACTAAAAGTAATTGATTTTGTTACTTGCCACACTCTTGCTAGCATGCTCCCAGTTATCATGTTAGACATTCTTAACATGTTACTTTTTCCACATACTATAATAATAATAATAATAATAAACTATTCCACCAGTAATTCAACATTTCAACATTCATCCTGCATTTCACTCTATCAGTCAATCGATCAATCAATCAAAGTTTATTTATACAGCCCTTAATCACAAGTGTCTCAAAGGGCTGCACAAGCCACAACGACATTCTCGGCTCAGATCCCACATCAGGGCAAGGAAAAACTACAATGATGTCTACTTTGACATTGTTCTAGTACAGTTTCAGCTTCAACATTTTAGCATTCACATGCAATTGCTACTAAAATTGCTTTATCCAGTTGTTTGATCTTGTTCAGTTTTTTTGTAGATCCGCATAATCCATAGAATTTAGTATGTTATTAATCTCCAGAAAACATAAAATGACCTCACACCGTGTGTTGCTTTGTTTACAGTTTTGATGTGGAGAATGGCCCATCTGCCAGCTGCAGCCCTCTGGATCCTCAGGCCTCCCCCGGCTCTGGACTGGTCCTCCACACCAACTTTCCCGGTCACAACCAGCGCCGCGAGTCCTTTTTGTATCGCTCTGATAGCGACTATGATCTGTCACCCAAGTCAATGTCACGGAACTCCTCCATTGCCTCTGAACTGTGAGTAGAAACCGCATACAAGTGTGTGTTTGATCGAGTGCACAATATTATTAAAATCTATGAATAGATAAGCCAGTTTGCGCAGTATAATGATTCTCATTCTAATGGTTATTTCTAATAATTTCTGAAAAGGAGGTGTTTTTGCATATTTGGTGTGTTCTTACACTGTTTACGTTACACTTTAGAATGTACATAACTTTAGGTACACTTTACAACGGAGATTCACAAGCGCTCTATCAACAAAAATTGTATGTTTCTGGTTTATATGGCACAATGGGTTATGGGTTATACTTGTATAGCGGGTTTCTACCTTCAAGGTACTCAAAGAGCTTTGACACTATTTCCACATTCACCCATTCACAAACACATTCACACACTGATGGCGGGAGCTGCCATGCAAGGCCCTAACCACGACCCATCAGGAGCAAGGGTGAAGTGTCTTGCTCAAGGACATAATGGACATAACAGACATGACTAGGTTGGTAGAAGCTGGGGATCGAACCTGGAACCCTCAGGTTGCTGGCACGGCCACTCTCACAATGCGCCACGCCGTCCCTGTCCACAACCACTTGCCATATGTTGTTATTCGACAATTATCCTCATCCTTTATATACAAATATGTCGTCCTAAGAACCAGCGTCCACAACAGTGGAAATGTGTTTTTGTTTTGTTTTTTGCCAGTGTTACAAATTTCAGAAAGAAAAATAGCCTTTATGAAAAACACACATGTCAACTGCAGAGGAAGCTAGTTCTCAGGACAATATATGTCATTTGTTGCTAAAATTTCTGAGCTATAGAGCACACCTAAACCGTAAGCCGCACCCACTTTTTGGACAAATTGTATTCATCTTTAATTATCAAATGTTTTTTTGTTTTTTATAACGCGTTATATGTATTTCTTCGTTTGTTCTCCATAATGATGGTGAGTCCATAAGGTGCTACATGGCTGAATCAATGATGTGAGGGTGTTTGATTTAATTTGACCTGTTTGGCAATTTCATTGGTCTGATGTGAGATGAGGCTGAATTGAGGCCTGTAAAACTTGTGAACCCGGAAAAGTCTATAAATGAGTCCCAGAATTGTATTAGCCGCAGGGTTCAAAGTGTGGGAAGAAAATAGCGGTAGACTGTGTGACATATTTTTTTTAAATTAATTTCACAATAATTTTGAGAATCTTTCTTATTTTTTCTCTAATATTTTTTAAAAAATAACTATTTTGCTTGTTTTCTTCTGTTATTTAAAGTAATTTGCTTTCAACAGTTGGTTTTATTTAATGTCACAATAAGTATGTTTTTGGTGGATTTATAGCAATTGTTTTATAATAATTACCATATTTTTCCGACTATAAGTCGCATTTTTTTTCATAGTTTGGCCGGGGGTGCGACTTATACTCAGGAGTGACTTATGTGTGAAATTATTAACACATTACCGTAAAATATCAAATAATATTACTTAGCTCATTCACGTAAGAGACTAGACGTATAAGATTTCATGGGATTTAGCGATTAGGAGTGACAGACTGCTTGGTAAACGTATAGCATGTTCTATATGTTATAGTTATTCTGAATGACTCTTACCATAATATGTTACGTTAACATACCAGGCACGTTCTCAGTTGGTTATTTATGCGTCATATAACGTACACTTATTCAGCCTGTTGTTCACTATTCTTTATTTATTTTAAATTGCCTTTCAAATGTCTATTCTTGGTGTTGGGTTTTATCAAATACATTTCCCCAAAAAATGCGACTTATACTCCAGTGCGACTTATGTTTTTTTCCTTCTTTATTATGCATTTTCGGCCGGTGCGACTTATACTCCGGAGCGACTTATAGTCCGAAAAATACGGTAATATGCTGCTAAATAATCATTTTCTATTGTTATTTTATTTTTAGCTGTGTTTCTGCCTCTGTCTTTCCTGTCCAAGTCAGTTATTGACAATCAGAAATTAGACAATTTCACTAAATTGGTGCAAACATTATTATTTATTAACTATCTTTGCCAGTGACATACATTGACAGACTGGACATTATTTAAAAAAATGTCCATGGGATAGCAGGATGTACATAATTGTCATGTTTATCCATTTGTTTCCTTTTATAAACGGTGCCTGTAACACGGCTTATACAACAAAACAGAGGTCTTCGTCATGGATCCACTTGCTGCGAAAGCTAGCTCTCAAATCAGCTAAACAGACTCAATAACTCCACAGTGAGGTTTTTGTGAATATACAATGGAATTTGTGAAACTGGAACAATACAAAAAGCATGTCATTGTAAGTTAATGGTACAAACACTGACATTCATAAATGTGTTAGCATATTAGCTAATGCTAACAACGCTAGCTCATTACATTACAATAGCACGTACAAATATGCACGACAGACATTAGTAGGTAAGAATTGTTTTAGTTATATTGTAAAACTAACAAACATTGCTTGGAGTAATGAATGAAGAATCCATACAAGTAGAAATGCTAGGGACTATTAGAAGACGGAACAGCACTTATACCTCCGGTTGAAAGCATTAAACAGGAGAAAATGCTCTAGACATTCACTGCATCTGCAGTGAGCAAACTCGTCCAAAATTTGGTACCATAGCACAAACAATAACACACCATATCAGTGTATTTGCACGTGTTTTATGAAAACTATTTGCATTATTGCTGTCAGCAAAGAAAAATCCCCAAATTTGCCGCACCGTTTTATAAGCCGCAGGGTTAAAAACGTAGGAAAAAAGTAGCGGCTTATAGTCCGGAATTTACGGTAAAATACCAAAAAGGTGTAATGTAACAACAAAAAGATGACATTTGATATGTGCAAAAACTGAAATCTAAGTAAGATTAAATATCTCAAATAAGGGTGATATTTGCTTATTTTCTGTCTGATAAGATAATTCTTCTCACTAAGCAGATTTTATGTTAGAGTGTTTTACTCGTTTTAAGGGTTTTGGTCGTAAATTATCTCAGTAAGATATTACAGTTTGTTGCTGAGATTTTATGACCTATATTGAGTAAAACATGCTTGGAACTAGAATATCAACTGTTGCAAAGCTGTGTCATCAACACTCACAAGTATAAAACTACTTTTTTAAAGTAATAATTTCTTATTTCAAGCATGTAAAAAAAAATCATGACTTTGACACAATTGGGTATCATATTAAAACAGATGACAGCCAAATGTTTGCTGTTTTATTTTCAATGAAACAATAGAAAATACGTACTCATATAGTAGTACAGTTGTTATTAGTGATAATGTACTTATTTTAAGGTATTTTTGGGTTCATTGAGGTTAGCTAATTTTACTTGTTTTGGAAAGTCTTGACAAGTCAAATTTTCTTGTTCTATTGGCAGATAATTTTGCTTAGTTCAAATAAAATACCCCTAATTTTTGTATTTTTTTGTTTCTTGTTTTTGAACACTGACTTTTCGCAGTGTGATAACTAAAAAAAATAACAGACATATATGTCTTTAAAGGCCTACTGAAATTAAATGTTTTTATTTAAACGGGGATATCAGATCCATTCTATGTGTCATACTTGATAATTTCCCGATATTGCCATATTTTTGCTGAAAGGATTTAGTATAGAACAACGACGATAAAGTTCGCAACTTTTGGTCTCTGATTAAAAAAAGCCTTGCCCCTACCGGAAGTAGCGTGACATAGTCAGTTGATCGCCTTCTCATATTTTCCTATTGTTTTCAATGCAGCTAGAGCGATTTGGACCGAGAAAGCGACGATTACCCCATTAATTTGAGCGAGGATGAAAGATTCGTGGATGAGGAACCTTAGAGTGACGGACTAGAATGCAGTGCAAGACACATCTTTTTTCGCTCTGACAGTAACTTAGGTACAAGCTGGCTCATTGGATTTCACACTCTCTCCTTTTTCTATTTTGGATCACGGATTTGTATTTTAAACCACCTCGGATACTATATCCTCTTGAAAATGAGAGTCGAGAACGCGAAATGGACATTCACAGTGACTTTTATCTCCACGACAATACATCGACGAAACACTTTAGCTACGGAGCTAACGTGATAGCATCGTGCTTAACTGCATATAGAAACAAAATAAATAAATCCCTGACTGGAAGGATAGACAGAAGATCAACACTACTATTAAACCATGGACATGTAAATACACGGTTAATGCTTTCCAGCCTGGCGAAGGTTAACATTGCTGTTGCTAACGACCAGTGTTGGGATTAACTGTAACGCCGTTAGTTTCGCCGGTAACTAGTAATCTAACGCGTTATTTTTTTATATTCAGTAACTCAGTTACCGTTACTACATGATGCGTTACTGCGTTACTGCGTTACTTTACGTTATTTTTTATGTAGTATCGGCTAGAAACAGAAGCGCTGCGGTGTCTTTCTTCTGAATCTTCCTCTGTCACACGCCGGAGAGAAAAAAAGAGGCGTGTGTGTGTGTCTGGGTGTGGGGAGGAGGGTGGGGGAGGGCGTGTCTTCGGTTCGGCACACGCGTGATCCGCGGTTTGATATATGAAACAAAAAAAAAAGGTGTCCGCACGTTCAGTCCACACACAGCGTGGTCATGGCGAGTGGAGTAACGGAGGAGCTTGAACGCCCCGCGCCATTTAATCGGTGTGTTTATAGGTGCAGACTCGGTTGTGCAAAACGAGGGTTTTAAACACATGCTGAACGTGCTTGAGCCACGTTACGACATCCCGTCGCGCAACCACTTCAGCGATAAGATTTTGCCAGATCTTTATGAGCAGGAGAAGAAAAAAGTTGTGGATGATGAACTATCCCGAGCATCATCTGTTGCGCTCATGACAGAAGGGTGGACGTCCTGGGGAACTATGTGACGATAAGCGCTCACTTCATCACAGCAGACTGGCAGATGAGAGTCACCTTGCGCAGGTACTGACACAAGCAGTGGAGGAATGGAGGATAAAAATATCCCAGTCACGTGATAATGCCAAAAATCAAATAATTGCAGTGAATGAGGCAGGACTGGGACCACAGGTAGTGCAAGTAGTGAATTTGGCATCACATCTCAGTCAATAGGATGGAGCGCCTCCTTGGGAGGATCAGGAAGGAGGTTACCTACTTCCACCAAAGCACAACAGCTGCTCATGTGCTTAAGACAAAGCAAGAAATGCTAAAGCTGCCTACTCATAAAGCTCATACATGATGTCCCAACGAGGTGGAACTCCACTTATGATATGTTGCAGCAGCAGGCAGCTATATACTCTGCATTGACCCACAACACCCTGCAGACAAATGTCAAAGACATCAGCAACCTGTCTGATGATGTGAGAGTGGCAGAGGAGGTCCTCCAGGTGCTTAAACCCCTCAAAACTGTTACATCTCTACTGAGCACTGAAACTTCACCATCTGTGTCAATGATCCTGCCACTGAAAACAAGGATTCTACAATCCATGGCTCCAAGTGTAGAAGACAGCAGCATCACTCCAGATGTCAGGCTTTATTTCACTATCTATGTTTCAAGGAAGATGATGTGCCTTCTTATGTTGCACTTTCAGTTGTTTTTTATTAATGGTCATTGGTCCAAGTTTAAAGAAAGGAGAAATGCCTTTTTATGTTGCACTGTTTTTCATTAATTATGTTAAAAGGAAAATAAAAATGCATGTCAAGTTGATCAACAGATTGTATTATTCTCCAGTGCAATAACAGTACTGAAATGAAGGCTAAAAGGACATTAAAGGGAGCTTTAAAAAAAAAAGAAGTAACTAAATAGTTACTTTTCACAGTAACGCATTACTTTTTGGTGTAAGTAACTGAGTTAGTAACTGAGTTACTTTTGAAATTAAGTAACTAGTAATTGTAACTAGTTACTGGTTTTCAGTAACTAACCCAACACTGCTAACGACGCCATTGAAGCTAACTTAGCTAGGGAGCTAACGTGATAGCATCGGGCTCAAATGCAGATAGAAACAAAATACATGAACCCCTGACTGGAAGGATAGACATAACATCAACAATACTATTAAACCATGAACATGTAAATACACGGTTAATGCTTTCCAGCTTGGCGAAGCTTAAAAATGCTGTTGCTAACGACGCCATTGAAGCTAACTTAGTATAACGGGACCTCACAGAGCTATGATAAAAACATTAGCGCTCCAACTACGCCAGCCAGCCCTCATCTGCTCATCAACACCCGTGCTCACCTGCATTCCAGTGATCGACGGAAGGACGAAGGACTTCAACACGATCATCCGTGCGGTCGGTGGCTAGCGTCGGCTAGCGCGTCTGCTATCCGAGTCAAAGTCTTCCTGGTTGTGTTGCTGTAGTCGCCGCTAATACACCGATCCCACCTACAACTTTCTTCTTTGCAGTCTTCATTGTTCATTAAACAAATTGCAAAAGATTCACCAACACAGATGTCCAGAACACTGTGGAATTATGAGATGAAAACAGAGCTATTTTGTATTGGATTCAATGGGGTACAGATACTTCTGTTTCACTGGCTACGTCACGCGCATACGTCATCATCCAAAGGCGTTTTCAACCGGAAAATTAGCGGGAAATTTAAAATTGCACTTTTTAAGTTAACCCGGCAGTATTGGCATGTGTTGCAATGTTAAGATTTCATCATTGATATATAAACTATCAGACTGCGTGGTCGGTAGTAGTGGGTTTCAGTAGGCCTTTAAATATATGTTCAGCCTTTATGAAAATATATATTTTTTAAATACCCCTTACCCCTAATCCGCAACCCACCACCAGAAATAGATTGCGGTCTTGTGGGAGACGCTGCATGCATGCAGCTTGGCTGTGGTGGATCACCCACCCTGATGTTGATCTGCAGATACCAGTGGGGATGGCTGTAAATATCCCCGCAGTAACCGACATGTGGCTCCAGACTGCATGACACTGATCTGAAGTGTCTTGCTCTTTCTCGGTTTACAAAAATAGATTAGTCTTTGAATAAAATTGCCTTACAAGGTCGCATCCATCCTCAACTGCAAGATTGACCTTCCTCCTACTCTCTTTGGACTCCCATCTTTCTTAGCTGATTATGTTGACTAGACAGCCTGGGTTATCTTAGCTTTTGTAATGTGGCATGAACAATGCTAAGTGTCTGTCTGGTGTTTGCACTATATTTAAACACATTTCTTTGTCCTTGCAGACATGGCGATGACCTAATCGTGACGCCTTTTGCCCAGGTAAATATTTCTCCATTTCTTGGTTCTCAAAATCGTAGGAAAAAACTTGTTCTCGTCGTCTGATCGGTTTGGATTTTGATCATAAAACCTGTATTAACTGTACAATTGGTCATACTAGTGTAAAAATACATGGATATGTATAACATTCACAGAAGCCAATGTGTTGAAAAAAGCAGAGTAGAGTTTTTCTTTTCGCTTTGAACTTTGTCCCTTTCAGGGGTCCCCACAGTGAGTCGATTGCATGATTAGTTTTGGCTTAGTTTTTGCACTGGATGGCCTTCCTAATGCAACCCTATTATACATATGCAGTATACAGTAGGGCTGTCAAATGTAACGTGTTAACGCATGCAATTAATCATGAAATAATATCGCATTAAACATCTATTACTTCAGATTAATTTGTTTTGAGCGCACATGCTCCTGGATAGTTACCTGAAAGGTGGCATGGGTTGTTATATGTTCAGTGATCAGGTCAAAAAATGAAAAGCCGTATATAAGTCTTATAATGAAGGCAACACATGATGTAAGTGTCTATATTAGCTACAATAGCCTACTATCAAAATGACTATGTGTCGCAGGCTGAAGCAAATCTTTGTTGACAGGAATGTTGAAATTTAATATTTATTCTACACATTTTTAAAACATTAGAAACCATTAGTAAATCAGAGGCTACTCAAAAGGTGAGATAACTCCTGAAAATTACTGGCTTTTAAAGGCCAAAGGTATAGATGTGTGTCCAAGTTAAAGGAAATGGCAGGCTGTCTTCTTCTAATAGATTTATTACAATCTTTGGCAAGTTAGGTAATGTTTGCTGTGGTCTGGAACAACATGGCACACAAACAACTATCTGAAATGCAGCCAATATTACATAAAGATGATACTGTATGTGATGAGACATGCAGAACTAAATTATATACAAAGAGGGCATAAGTAAAGGATATCAAATGAGCTCAAATATAGCTACAAACGAGGCATAATGATGCAATATGTACATACAGCTAGCCTAAATAGCATGTTAGCATGGATTAGCTTGCAGTCATGCAGTGATCAAATATGCCTGATTAGCACTCCAACAAGTCAATAACATCAACAAAGCTCACCTTTGTGCATTCACACACAGCATGTACATTTTCGTGGATAAAATGAGACAAAGAAGGAGTGGAAGATTTTACATGTAAACAAACTGTTGCATCACACTATGGTAAGTTCAAGAACCGCCGAAATTAGTAGGACAAAAGATGTTCACCAAATACTCTCATCAGTGAAGCATACACACAAACATATTAAACAGTGGGCTTTCTAACAATTGGGAAGGTTTGTGTCATGTTTGTCCTCAAACAAAAAACATACTAAAACTAAAAGTATTTTTCCCCCATCTTTTTCTATTTTCAATCCTTTTTTAAAAATGATCCCACTAGGGCTCCCTTGTTGCTGACCCCTGCTCTAGTGCAAGGGTGTCCAAACTACGGCCTGCGGTCCCCTGCGGACAAATTACACCTGCAAACCAGTCAGCTGTTGCCGTATCCGTAATACGCCGATAGGGAGAAGTTTGTATTGACACGATGAGTCGGGTGTGTTTTGACCTCCGCCGAACCCCTGAGGCCAACTCCCCGAACCCATAGGGTTCGATCGAACCCAGGTTAAGAACCACTGCATTAAAGTCATGTTTACCTGCGCTACGCCCGCAATCTCTGCATGTTGGGGTTCATGACCAACAGAACATTATATTTAGACTTGCAGTGTGTGTATAAAACGTTGCTGGAGGGTTTCGAGAGCTTTGAAGGCAGTTTCCCTTTAAGAGTCGATAGCTCCTTATTTGTTATATTATCCTTTTGATTGATTGAGACTTTTATTAGTAGATTGCACAGTACAGTACATACTTCGTACAATTGACCACTAAATGGTAACATCCGAATAAGTTTTTCAACTTGTTTAAGTCTGGGTCCACGTTAATCAATTCATGGTACAAATATATACTATCAGCATAATACAGTCATCACACAAGTTAATCATCAGAGTATATACATTTAATTATTTACATTATTTACAATCCAAGTTGTTTTCTTCTACTTTTCCTTAATTCTAATGCGTACGCCTCGCTGTTGTCTCCAGCAGAGTGGAGGAAGTACTACACAAATGATTACTCCTCTAATCAGAACTACTGTTTTTGTTGTGGGTAATGTTTGTCAGGACGAATGAAAAGCTTATTTGATGCTGACTCGGCCTAATTCCTGCAAGATGTGGTGCAGTTCGATCTTTAAAGTTTTGTCCAACAGATAATGTTTTGTTCTAAAAAACGAATCTAGTTTTAAACTAATGACTTCAGATGTCGAAATGTCTTGTTGATGCTGTATTAGGAAAGTGACCATTGCTATATGGATATATAGCAATAATTGATACAGTATATACTGTACATGCATGTAAAATGAGGGAGTAATGGTTATCTCTCCTGCCTTGTGTTCAGGTCCTGGCAAGCCTTCGAAGTGTAAGGAATAACTTCACCGTGCTGACCAATGTCCAGTGTGCCTCCAACAAGTAAGTCATTTACTATCTAGCCTGCTGTGATAATTATTAATCATCCATCTGTAACAGTGGCTATCTCATGCAGTCCAGCCCTGCACACGCCGGGCTGGACTCGGAGACCACAAATCCCCTCTGATTGAGAATCAAGGCAAGCAGCCCTAGCCATTGAGCTGTCAACCACAACATGCTATTGCACAGCCACACAAGCTGGTATCCACTGCACAGCAATCAATTATTTTTTTATATGCTTTTACATCATTAGTGGGGCTGCACCAAACAATTGTTTTAATAGAATAGTCAGTGATTATTTTTTTCAATGTGTCAAAAGATTATTGCTTAACTGTTGTACATGTTTGAGTTTGACGTTTGGTCCGCGACTTCATTTTAACTCATTTTTAAAACTTATTATAGTAAATTGAATTGCAATTAAATAAACAGAAGTTATTATGAAACAAATTGTTTACCACAGTGGAAAAACATATCCATCCATCCATCCATCCATCCATCCATCTTTTTCCTGTCATGATCTGTGGTCTAGATCATGTTTTGTGTAGTTATGTTCTGTTAGTTTTGGACTCCTTTTAGTTCCTGTGTGTGCACCTCCCTGAGTTTGTTTTGGTTGCCATGGTTGCTAATTATGTTCACCTGTCTCTGATTAGTGTTCGGCCGCTCACCTGCTACCAGAGCCCTAATCAGAGGCATTATTTAAGCCTGCCTTTGCCAGTCAGTCGGCCTGGCGTCATTGTTCGCTTCATGCCTGGTCCATGTAAGTCTCGTTTGTTCACGCCACAGGTAGTACATTTCCTAGTTTATGATTCCAGCGCTAAGTTGGGTTTCTTTAGCTTTTCGTGCGAACGGCACACTTTCCTTTTGCTTGTTTCCTCTTTTTGGTTTAAGCTGTGATTTATGTTAAATAAATCATACTCCTACCTTCACGCTTTGTCTGGAGTTGTCCGTTCTGCATCCCGGGAGAACGACCCCGCATAAAGATGCGACCCCTGCCGTCACACTTCCGCTTATCTGAGGTCGGGTCGCGGGGGCAGCAGCCTAAGCAGGGAAGCCCATAATTCCCTCTCTCCAGCCACTTCGTCCGGCTCCTCCCGGGGGATCCCGAGGCGTTCCCAGGCCAGCCGGGAGAGATAGTCTTCCCAACGTGTCCTGGGTCTTCCCAGTGGCCTCCTACCGGTCGGACGTGCCCTAAACACCTCCCTAGGGAGGGGTTCGGGTGGCATCCTGACCAGATGCCCGAACCACCTCATCTGGCTCCTCTCGATGTGGAGGAGCAGCGGCTTTACTTTGAGCTCCTCCCGGATGACAGAGCTTCTCACCCTATCTCTAAGGGAGAGCCCCGCCACCCGGTGGAGGAAACTAATTTCGGCCCCTTGTACCCGTGATCTTATCCTTTCGGTCATAACCCAAAGCTCATGACCATAGGTGAGGATGGGAACGTAGATCGACGGGTAAATTGAGAGCTTTGCCTTCCGGCTCAGCTCCGTATCGACAGATAAAATGCAACATGGCCTGTAAACATCACATTCAGTGCAAAAATAGTTTTTATCCTGTACTGCTCCGGTTATTTTGCTGCATTTATTTTCAAACTTTTTTCACTAAGTGCCACCTCAGAAAAAACATGTCTCTACGGGTACCACTATAAAGACCAACATTAAAATACAATAGCCTAAAAACAAGTATAATGAATATGTTTGGCCACAGTAACAAAAATATTTTGGTACCGGTACCAAAATTATTTTGATACTTTTCGGTACTTTTCTAAATAAAGGGGATCACACAAATTTGCATTATTGGCTTTATTTTAACAAAAAATCTTACGGTACTTTAAACATATGTTTCTTATTGCAAGTTTGTCCTTAAATAAAATTGTGAACATACAAGACAACTTGTCTTTTAGTAGTAAGTAAGCAAACAAAGGCTCCTAATTTAGTCTGCTGACGTATGCAGTAACATATTGTGTCATTTTCCATTCTATTATTTTTTCAAAATTATTAAGGACAAGTGGTAGAAAATTAATGATTAATCTACTTGTTCATTTACTGTAAATATCTGCTTACTTGCTCTTTTAACATGTTTTATCTACACTTCTATTAAAATGGAATAATCACTTATGCTTCACATTAGTTTTGGATGATACCACAAATTTGGGTATCAACCCGATACCAAGTTGTTACAGGATCATACATTGGTCATATTCAAAGTCCTCATGTGTCCAGGGACATATTTCCTGAGTTTATAAACATAATATAAATTTAAAAAAAAAAAAACAAGATGTTGTGATGCCAAAAAATATCGACGTAATCATAGTAGTATTGACTAGATACGCTACTGTACTTGGATGTTACATTACAGTGGATGTTAGGTGTAGATCCAACGGACCGGTACATTTCAGAAGCGATATAGTACCGAATATGTTTCATTAGTACCGCGGTACTATACTAATATTGTGTTTAAATATAGGGAAAAACACTGTACTTTAACCAAGTGATTCTTTGGCGTACCACTAGATCAAGCTCGGGTAATACTAGTGGTACACGTACCACAGATAGACAACCTCTGACCTAAGACTATGAAAGTGTAAGTATGGATATTCTTGGAGGTTTATCATTTAAACGTTGTATTAAGCGACCAGTTGACAATAACAAACCTATGTTGATTATTTTTATAATTGTCAATTATGTCAACTAACCGTTGCAGCCCGAATCATTAGGATCACAGGTGAACTGGAGTCTATTAAAGCTGATTTTGGGCGAAATATATTTATTTATTTATTTGAATTAGGACAATGCATATTCATTAACATAGAGCTAATTTTCATCCGTTGTCCTAGTCAGGTTAATACAGTAAACATTCAACAGGTCATGATACAAAAGAGTACATAAATCACAAGACATTACACATTACAAGCATACCATAAGCACAGACCATGGACAAAAAAATAAAACAAACAACAAACCAAAAAAACTAGTGATTAATCTAATTGTGCGTGCATGTCTGATTAGTGTTCAACCACTGTTTCAGTGCACTTTTAAATGTTGAATAGGTGTCACAGTTTCTGACATAGGCTGGCAGCCTGTTCCATGACTGTAAGCCTCTGATAGACCCCACCATTTGGCCAAATTTAGTCATGCGCCTTTGTACGTTGCAGTCCCCTCTGGTTACTGCTCTGGTGTTTACTTGACTGCTATTTTTTTATTAATAAAATCTATCATGGGAGGGGGAGCAAGTTTATTTAGAACTCTAAAGATGAGGCAAGCATCCATGAATATTTGATCATTATCTAAATCCAAAATGTTATACTTACTTAAAATGTTACAAGAATGATACTTAAGAGCAGTGGTTCTTAACCTTGTTGGAGGTACCGAACCCCACCAGTTTCATATGCGCATTCACCGAACCCTTCTTTAGTGAGAAAATAAAATAAAATGTTTTCAAATTCAAGAAAAAGTTAAATGTTTTTTTACTGGTGCACAAAATGAACCATGCATGAACATCACCTTGTTCAAAGAACAAAACCAACACAGTGCATGAACTCACAACAAATTACACAAATACACACATTACCATGAATTGATTAACGTGGACCCCGACTTAAACACGTTGAAAAACGTATTCGGGTGTTACCATTTAGTGGTCAATTGTACGGAATATGTACTGTACTGTGTAAACTGTACTGTTTCATATAATGTATTATCTTCCTTTGCAATCTGCTAGTAAAAGTTTCAATCGATCAATCAAAAAACCTGCAAATCAGATGGAAAATTAGAGGGAACATTGCTTGAGGGTATCCATAATACGCCGATAGGGAGAAGTTTTTATTTACACGATAAGTCGGATGTGTCTTTACCTCCGTGGCGGAGGCTCCGCCGAACCCCTGAGGCCGACTCACCGAACCTCTAGGGTTCGATCGAACCCAGGTTAAGAACCAGTGCTTTAGAGCAAGGGTGTCAAGCTCATTTTAGATCGGGGGCCACATGAAGAAAAATCTACTCCCAAGTGGGCCGGACTGCTAAAATAATGGCACGATAACTTAAAAATAAAGACAACTTCAGATTGTTTTTTTTTTGTTTAAAAATAGAACAAGCACATTCTGAAAATGTACAAATCATAATGTTGTTGTTTTTTTTACACTTACATGTTGCGGTTAATAGTATCTTTATTTGTCGTTATTTGTACTTTCTGAATAAATTATGTGATAATGTTCATCAGTCAACTATGTTAATTTTCAATCTATCAAGATACAAAAAATAATATCAAAATCAAATTACAGGATGTTATTTATGTTGTTTGCTCATTTTCCTCGACTGGTGCACTAACATCATGTGGTTTATTTTTTTTACATATGTAGCATAGTCTACAAAGATACAAAGAATTGCTATTGTGACATCTAGTGGACACATTTAGAACAGCAGTTTATTTAATTCAAAAATGTCTGCTCATTGTTATACTTAGCAAACTCTTCCCTGATGCGGGCCGCGGGCCATACGTTTCACACCACTGATTTAGAGGCTTTTTGTCTAGAATTGTTTGTGTTCTCTTGATGACAGACTTTAGTGACTTCAGGATATTCTCTGAGGTATGAGACCCAGTTGTATAGCAGTAGTTTATGTGGCTGAATATAATAGCTTGCATATATACCTTTGCCCACTCTGTAGTGAAAGGGTAATATGCAGGGTAATAGGCAAATTATTAATCCACAAAAGACAACACAATTTTCTAAACAAAAGTCACAAAATCTTTATTTTCCTTGTATTTTACAGATGAGTTGTTTTTAAATAAAACAGTATCCCTTGAAGTGTAGTAACTTATTTGAGTCTGCATGATCATGAGGCTACCACAAGATGGCAGTACAGTCATTGACTTCACAAAGCCTGGCTTGTGCAGCTTGTAGTTTCCACCACCACTCAAGAGTACTGTACATGCACATCACTAACCCTCTGTTTTTTATGTGGGTTTAAACATGTTTAAGTTGCAATGACAAATTACTAAAGACAACAATATTTCTTGATTGATTCTGTCTTTTTACATTTACAGCTGTTTCCAAGGGAGATATTAGTTCTGTCACCAGGATTATATCACTGAATCTAATGAATGCCACACAAAGAAACTGTTATTCAAAGTGACAGGAGCAGTTTCCAGTATCGCACCTCGTGGTGAAAGTGAGACTACAAATATGTATGTAGGCCAGCTTTGCTTTCTTTTCTCCCTGCAGTGTCTTGAAGGATGCTGCAAGCCAAACTAATATTCACTTGTCTGCTCTGCATCCCACAAACGTGCCTGACCTTCATTCAGTCACACTGGGAAACATTTTGGAGGAAAAATACATGCAGTGATGCTGGTACTAAATGTTGTAAATCCACATTTAGTACATTATTTTATGCTTCCATCGATCCTGTCATTATTTTTCTAAAAATGCTCTTCAAAGCCACAGGAAGCTGAAGCCTATCCCAACAGCCCAGACTGGTCTCTTTTGCACCACAAGGTTTATAAACAATAAACATACGAATAAATAACATAAATACCGTATTTTTCGGAGTATAAGTCGCTCCTGAGTATAAGGCGCACCGGCCGAAAATGCATAATAAAGAAGGAAAAAAACATATATAACTCGCATTTTTTGGGGAAATTTATTTGATAAAACCCAACACCAAGAATAGACATTTGAAAGGCAATTTAAAATAAATAAAGAATAGTGAACAACAGGCTGAATAAGTGTACGTTATATGACGCATAAATAACCAACTGAGAACGTGCCTGGTATGTTAACGTAACATATTATGGTAAGAGTCATTCAAATAACTATAACATATAGAACATGCTATACGTTTACCAAACAATCTGTCACTCCTAATCGCTAAATCCCATGAAATCTTAAACGTCTAGTCTCTTACGTGAATGAGCTAAATAATATTATTTTATATTTTACGGTAATGTGTTAATAATTTCACACATAAGTCGCTCCTGAGTATAAGTCGCACCCCCGGCCAAACTATGAAAAAAACTGCGACTTATAGTCCGAAACATACGGTAGATAAAAACAAAAAACAAGGCACACATGTAACGAATGCCAGAATGTGTAGCTATGTGATAGTGCGTTAACTAATAACTCTAAATCAGTTGTCACCGATGTATGCAGGAGACTTGTGCGAAATTGCAGATTGAATTGAGAATGGAATTTCATTAAAGGGGAACTGCACTTTTTTTGGAAATGTGCCTACCGTTCACAATCATTATTAAATGTTTTCCGCTTTCTAACATAAAAAGGGTCTCGTTATAGGTGGCTGGGAATTTAGCTGATGGGAGCAATCACTTTAAAAATGCATTCCGCCAACAATTCTTCATTTACGTTCCGTTACCTGTACAATAATCAAACTGTAGCGACATTGTTATTGTAACAGCGAACACTGAAGAACTCTTTTTCTAGCGTAGTAACACATCGCCATGCTACGGTATTAGCCGTAAAAGCTAGCTACGGCAAGAGATAAGCTAGCTTCTACGTCAGTACAAAACACGTTTGAGTTTGTAATGCACAACACTGCGATACGACACCAATTTGTACTGACTGAAGAACATGAACAATCATATTACAGTATCTGTAAAGTATTAGCCCACATTTCATGTTTTGTTAGCCAGACAGTGTATATACTGTAGTTGTACTAACACGCATGACGTACTGAGTGCTTCATTATCGATATTAAAATGACTCACTCGATGGACAGTTGTTCATTTCCTGTTGATTTCGGGTAAGCACTACATTTATGTCGAAATAGTTTGGCGCCGAATTCTGTATTAAAAGCGTCAAAATCACTTTCACCGCTCCCTCCCGGCTTCCAAGTCTGCTCCAAAGTCTCACTCTTCCTTCGTGCTGGTTTCTATAAGCAGCATTATATTTAACTTCAAAAGTATAAGGTTGTAAATCCTCATTTGTCCAAAAATGGTCGTCTTCGTTGTCTGTTAACAAGTCTGCCATGATTAGAAAACACACTCGTGTTTGATTCCGGAAGTAGGAACACACATGTTGCCAGAAGTCGGACGTGTGTTGCTATGGAAACAGAAATCAATGCGCTAAAGAAATCAGTCTCGGGAATAATTAACATGATCAAATTATGGTAAATATTGAACATATTACATATTGTTGTCCAACATGTGTGTTACTACATTATATATAGACTTGCAGTGTGTACACAAAACGTTGCTGGAGGGTTTAGAAGTTGTTTTAGAAGGCTTTGAAGGCTACAACAGTGACTCCCATTAACCGCATCTTTCAAGCGTTTTTTTATCATCTTTAAAATCGTGAAAAAAAAGAAACGTGTATTCTTGTCTCTCATGATGATTGTGAACGATAGGCAAAATTCCAAAAAAAGTGTAGTTCCTCTTTAAATAAATATGAATTGAGGTCGCAAACAAGAGGTAGAATTGCAATTCCAATTTGAATAGGAATCCCAGTAGATAAGTTTGATGTAGTTTAGAATCAAGCTTAACAGTATACATGACTAGTTTGCATGTTTTAATAAAGCATTATTATTACAGTACAACTCATGCTGTGCATATTACTGTATATCTATTCATCATCATCATCATCAGCCGTTGTCAGTCCACTGCTGGACGAAAGCCTCAGCATGTTTCTGCCATAGTGAACGATCTCTAGCTGCTCCCTGCCACTGCACTGTTCCCCAATATTTGTCTATCTCATCTCGCCATCTCACTCTTTGTCTTCCTCTATTTCTGCTCCCATCCATGGGTCTCCATGATGTCATTAGGGAAGATTAACACTTAACTAATATCTATTAGTTAAGTGTTAATCTGCAATTACATATGAAAGCATATTCTAATAAAACAAATAATTCAAATGTCTGATTGCTTTAAGAATTCTGACAAATACATCAAATTAACGTTTAGCATGTTAGCATGCTAACTGTTAATAATAATTTGTATATTTAGCATGTTAGCCAATTTTGTAGGTATACAACTACAAGTCATGGATACTGTTACTTCCAAATGATGGGAAATGGTGAAAAAGTACTTCAAAATTAAGGGATTTTTTGTTTTAATTTCAGCGTTTGTAAAGTATCTTTAGTATTTAGGCCAAAACCTTCGGTACGCTTGTTCATGCAATGGTTAACAATAATAATTATCGGCCGAAAAATGCTTTAAAATGTAATATCGGAAATTATCGGTATCGGTTTCAAAATTATCGGTATCGGTTTCAAAAAGTAAAATGTATGACGTTTTAAAACGCCGCTGTGTACACGGACGTAGGGAGAAGTACAGAGCACCAACAAACCTTGAAGGCACTGCCTTTGTGTGGCGGCCCAGTCACATAATATCTACCGCTTTTCACACACACAAGTGAATGCAAAGCATACTTGGTCAACAGCCATACAGGTCACACTGAGGGTTGCCGTATAAACAACTTTAACACTGTTACAAATATGCGCCACACTGTGAACCCACACCAAACAAGAATGACGAATACATTTCGGGAGAACATCCGCACCGTAACACAACATAAACACAACAGAACAAATACCCAGAACCCCTTGCAGCACTAACTCTTCCGGGACGCTACAATACACCCCCCCCCCCAACCCCGCCCACCTCAACCTCCTCATGCTCTCTCAGGGAGAGCATGTCCCAAATTCCAAGCTGCTGTTTTGAGGCATGTTAAAAAAAATAATGCACTTTGTGACTTCAATAATAAATATGGCAGTGCCATGTTGGCACTTTTTTTCCATAACTTGAGTTGATTTATTTTGGAAAACCATGTTACATTGTTTAATGCATCCAGCGGGGCATCACAACAAAATTAGGCATAATAATGTGTTAATTCCACAACTGTATATATTGGTATCGGTTGATATCGGTAAAAAAACCATTATCGGACATCTCTAGTTAACAACATTGTTGAGTTGAGTGGAGTTTATTTCGAACATGAACACACATACAATAAGATACGTTATCTTGCATTTAGGCCGAGCAAACATGATTGAGTCATTGTGTAGACTCTGAAAATGTTGTGTGTTTTCTTGGTGCTACGACTTCCCCTCTATGACCAAAACATCAATGTTTGCTTAGTTGCTGATTCAAATTGACAGCGCTGTGATTGCTTCCTGCGACTCTGCCCAGGATAGGCAGTACAGATAATGAATTGCAGTTTAAAAAAATACCCTCTATATTAATGGCTACAAATTGCTTACAAATTCATAATGTTGTATATAGACAGGCCAGTTTCCTCCATGTTTAAAAGGATTTTTCTTTTTTACAAACATTGCTTCAGCAATAGAAAGTGTCCCACCAAGATCAGAAATAAGATTGTTTTCAGACAGAAATCTATCCTCGTCTATTTAGCAACACCATTTTATAGCTGCTGGATGACTTAAAGGAGAACTGCACTATTTTTGGAATTTTTCGTTCACAATCATTATGAGAGACGTGATGGTGGATGGATTATTTTTTATGCATTCTAAATATTAAATAAACTTAAGTAAAAGTCCACTTATACTGGAACCAATAGGAGCTCCTCAATTCCGCCCATAAAATCTGATAAATAACCATTCAAAACGCGCCAATACTCAATTTACATTTCGTGACTTGAATATTAACCAAGTATTAGTGATTTTGTTATTATAGCGGCAATGTGATCACTTCCCTGTGTCCTTATGTTTACATGATTGAGTGGTCTGCTGCTTCCTCGCTTCCCTGCTCCCTGTAAGTTTATCGTAGATCATAAATCATGCCTCTCACCTGAAAAATAGATAGCTGAGGATATAATCCGACAAGTTGGTACACTTTTACCGCAATTTGGGACTTGGAACTGGCGAGAACGACATGGCAAGCGCTCCCCCGTTTCTTCGTGAGGATTATAAGACATTTTTCATCTAAATGGGAATATATGAACATCCTAACAGTCGACATCCTAATGACAGCAGACATTGTACAGTAAGTGATGTTCTATTATGTTTGTTGGCTCTCATAAAGTCTGCAGTGAGCAGAAATCGGTGATGGAAAAAAAAAGCTAACGTGATGCGTTTTTGAAATTAATGCGCCGCTTATGCTAAAACTATCAAAATACGTAAATATTAAATGTTATTAAACATGTGCTTGTTACTACATTACATATATACTAGAGATGTGCAGTTTGCGGACACAGCCGCGGAGTCCGCGGATAAACCGCGGGTCGGGGGCGAACATGACGAAAAAAATAGATTTTAAATAGACTCAGGCGGGTGGCAGTTGAACCAATTCGGAAATATATATACATAGTTAAAGGTTGTTACCCACATACAAAAAACGAGCAGCACTCTTTGAAACAGCCTGCTTTGTTTGTCGCGACCGTCTATTTTCATTATAATTCAAGTTTGATGACAAAGTGCAGTCTGATGGGTTTGATTTCCCCCCTTCAGCTATTTACCTTGGCCAATAAGTTGCAGGTCATTTATTATTATTATTTATTTAATTTATTTTTGTTTAAATAGTGATGACATACATATGTTATTGTATAATTTAAGTTTGTGCGCGTGTTTGACAGCCTAAGGCTTATGAGGCACATTTTTTATTTATTTCAACTTAAAAACGTATGAGCTATGCCTATGCCTACAACATAGGCTATGTGTTTATCTTTATTTTCCTGCCTGTCGTTGACAATGGAGATTGTCTGATATTTTGTCATGGCTGCAGATCAATCAATAAAGGTTCATCTTTGTCGCAAAATTGTTCACTGTTTCACTGTGCACCCCGCCCTCGTCCCTATTTGAGCATTATAACGTTAACAAGTTAATATTCATTGAAATAAATTCAGAAAATTTTTTTTACCTAACGAAAATATAGGGCTAGTCTTTCTAAAACATGTTTTTAACTTCTTAAAAGCATCGTTCTGCTTGCTGCAATTGCGCACACGAAGTGTGAGGAACGCATTCTTGATCTGAGTGCATTGGCAACAATAGTCAACACTTTCTTAATGGAAATGACAATAATATTATAATAATGATAAATAATATTATCATGCATTAATATCTCTTAGCCACTAATGCGTGGCCAAGAGATATTAATGTGTGGCACGCATTGAATGTCTCTGCTGCATTGGATCAGTCTCCCTTCTTTAACAGGCAAAAGCTTTCTAACCTCACTAATGCCTTGCATCGTCTATATTAGATATATAACAACGGGCGGGTGGCGGGCGGGTGTGGTTTTGATAAAATGTTGGTTCGGGTGGATGACGATTTTTGTGATGCGGTTGCGGATGAAATAATTGCCTATCCGCGCATCTCTAATATATACTTATATCATGTATATAAAACTTCAATGGAGGTGTTTGGATGTTTGTTTAGGGAATCTCTAGGCAGAATTGAAAGGCTCCAATAAGCTACATTGTAAGCAGACTTTTGATCAAATGTATTTATTATTTAGAATGCATTAAAAAAAAATCAATCCGTCGTCATGTCTTTCATAATGATTGTGAACGATAGGCAAAATTCTCCAAAAAATGCAGTTCCACTTTAAGGTGCTGATTAAAACTAATACATTTATTTGTTTCAGTGTCTGCAAGTGTTTTTTATTTAATGGCGTTTGTTTTTTCATTTAGGAAAATATTTCCTGCAACATGCATATGCTTGCATTTGGATCATTCCAGCGTACCAACACAGTTATAGTTAGTGACCAGAGCGCACCTATGGCGTGCCAAAAATAGGTTGTGTTGTCTAGATCGTGCTTCTCTATAGCCCAAAAAAGGTGGCACAGATTATAGTTGTGTGCTGCATCTTCCACAACAAAGTAAAACCCCACAGGTCGGAGGAGAATGCTGTCATGAATGTGGAGGGAAATCACGGTGACAGCCGGTAGTACATGCAAGGGCGGTCTGCACTCCTTTTGCACTTGTAATCGAATGCGCATGCAGCCTTAGTAGATCACCCTTAAAATGCTCACTCATAGAAGGCACGATTTGTATCGGCTTTTTGAAATCTGAGTAGATAAGGCCCTAAATTTGCAAAGTGATACGTATGTGAACTGTGAAAGGATTACATCAATGTAATCAGAACAGAATATTAATAATGGAATTTCCCAAGAGTAATTGACTGGGTTGATGGAAGCAAAGATTTGAACCCTCAATCTTCTGATTGTGCTGCCAACATGTTAACCAATCAGCCATTCGAGTCATTAAAAGTTGCCGTCAATGCATTTTCTGGTAACACTTTAGTATGGGGAACACATATTCACCATTAATTAGTTGCTTATTAACATGCAAATTAGTAACATATTGCCTCTTTATTAGTCATTGTTAAGTATTTATTAATGCCTTATTCTGCATGGCCTTATTATACAACCAGTAAGCCATTAACTTAGAGTCTTACCTCAATAACCTCAGAATTATTGCTTATTAGTAACCCTAACCCTAACCCTTATATGTTTCCCTAGTGTCCAAATAACTCTAAATTAAGTATTTGTTACTTTAATAAGCAACTAATTAATGGTGAATATGTTCCCCATACTAAAGTGTTACCCATTTTCTATTTTGGTTTGTTTAAAGTTAAAGTTAAAGTACCAATGGTTGTCACACACACACTAGGTGTGGTGAAATTATTCTCTGCATTTGACCGATCACCCTTGATCACCCCCTGGGAGGGGAGGGGAGCAGTGAGCAGCAGCGGTGGCTGCGCCCGGGAATTATTTTTGGTGATTTAACCCCCAATTCCAACCCTTGATGCTGAGTGCCAAGCAGGGAGGTAATGGTTCCCATTTTTATAGTCTTATGACTGATCTCAGGGCGGAAACTCTAATTTATTTTTCCTTTCTCCATTCTAGACTAGTAGTCAACTCCAGTTCCACACACATAAAGACTGCTAAATGTATATTGAAAAAATCCATTCCTGGTTTTCAGGACACCCTTATCTTTGCACCATGGACCCTATTCCCCCGTTTGTTAGTGTTTTTCTACGCGCTAGAAGTTACACATGTTTCTCTTTTTCGTCAAAATCTATAATCGTTGCGTTTCTAGTGCTATGATGTCCAAACACGGCCGACCTTCCGGTGTGGTCGCACTCATTTTCTCTTCCACTAAAGCGGATAAGACAACGATGTGCATTTAGATTTTTGATAGTTAATACTGGGGGTGTGGGAAAAAATCGATTCGAATTCAAATCGCGATTCTCACGTTGTACGATTCAGTATCGATTCTCATTTTTCAAAAATCTATTTTTATTTTTATTTTTATTTTATTTATTTTTTTGTATTAATCAATCCAACAAAATAATACACAGCAATACCATAACAATGCAATCCAATTCCAAAACCAAACCCGACCCAGCAACACTCAGAACTGCAATAAACAGAGCAATTGAGAGGAGACACAAACACGACACAGAACAATCCAAAAGTAGTGAAATAAAAATGAATATTATCAACAACAGTATCAATATTAGTTACAATTTCAACATAGCAGTGATTAAAAATCCCTCATTGACATTATCATTAGACATTTATAAAAGAAAAAAGAACAATAGTGTCACAGTGGCTTACACTTGCATCACATCTCATAAGCTTGACAACACACTGTGTCCAATATTTTCACAAAGATAAAATAAGTCATATTTTTGGTTCATTTAATAGTTAAAACAAATGTACATTATTGCAATCAGTTGATAAAACATTGTCCTTTACAATTATAAAAGCTTTTTACAAAAATCTACTACTCTGCTTGCATGTCAGCAGACTGGGGTAGATCCTGCTGAAATCCTATGTATTGAATGAATAGAGAATTGTTTTGAGTCGGAAAAATATCGTTTTTGAATCGAGAATCGCGTTGAATCGAAAAAATCGATTTATAATCGAATCGTGACCCCAAGAATCGATATTGAATCGAATTGTGGGACACCCAAAGATTTGCTGCCCTATTTAATACAGAGTGTCATTATGGTCCTTTTGTCTGCTGTCTCCATTAAGGAGCACAATCTTTACCTACATGTGTCATTCCTTCTTACAGGAGGTCTCCTGCAGCCACAAACCAGCCTGCAGTCACCAAAGTGTGCCTCCCAGGTAAGACGCTCACGTGTATATTTTAATCGCAAAGCAACATTAACTTGTTTATCTCCACTTTCAACATTTGCATGTGCTCCTTTGTTTATATAGCATCATTTTGTCTACCATTCTGCACTCCCACATCCTGCCTTTCTATCATTCACCGCAGCCGCCTACGTGACAACTTTCCCTTTTTTCCTCATCACACTCATTAACCTCGCCAAAACTTAGCTAGCTCAGACACAACGATCTGATAACACGGCCCACTGACAGATAGAAGAAACCTCCCTCCCTTTCAGTCACCACGTGATTGTTACCCTGTGCATGCAGTGTGTCAACGCGTGTGCATGTACAGACATGTGATCTCCTGCAGGGCCTGCAAGGTTTTTTTTTGCCTTTTTATGCAAGAACCACTTTGTCAGTTACAATGAATGCAACACACTCGCAGTATGTAGCGCAGGGGTGTCCAAACTTTTAGATTTTGGGGCCACATTGTGCTAAAAAAAATGTGTAAGTAACTATATATATATATATATATATATATATATATATATATATATATATATATATATATATATATATATATATATATACATATATATACATATATATATATATACATATATATATATATACATATATATATATATATATGTATATATATATATACATATATATATATATATATATATGTATATATATATGCGTATATACAGTACAGGCCAAAAGTTTGGACACAACTTCTCATTCAATGTGTTTTCTTTATTTTCATGACTATTTATTTACATTGTAGATTGTCACTGAAGGCATCAAAACTATGGATGAACACATGTTGAGTTATGTACTTAACAAAAAAAAGGTGAAATAACTGAAAACATGTTTTGTATTGTAGTTTCTTCAAAATAGCCACCCTTTGCTCTGATTACTGTTTTGCACACTCTTGGCATTCTCTCGATGAGCTTCAAGCACACCTGTGAAGTGAAAACCATTTCAGGTGACTACCTCTTCAAGCTCGCTGGCTGAATTTCCCCCAGGGATCAATAAAGTACTTTCTATTCTATTCTATTCTATTTTTCAGCTATTTCACCTGTTTGTGTTAAGTACATAACTCCACATGTCTTCATTCATAGTTTTGATGCCTTCAGTGACAATCTACTATGTAAATAGCCATGAAAATAAAGAAAACGCATTGAATGAGATGGTGTGTCCAAACTTTTGGCCTGTACTGTATGTCTACCTTGTTTACTTCCATGTCAACCTTTGTAATTAATCAGAAATATCAAGCAGCCAAAATGTGCATAACATGAATATATGTGGAGATTGTTTTGCATTTTTCCCGTTATGCATTATGAGTGTAATTTTGAATTGTGTATATATTTGTGGAAGTTTTTTTCATAATATCCACAAAGTTCCGGGAGAAGGTTGTGTTATGTGTGACCATGTGTGTTGACTTTATGTTTTGGTTGCAGTTTACGTCATGAGTGGAAAATATTTTGTTTGGATTGGGTCACATAGGTAAATGCTGTGCTGTGTACAATAGGTAAATGCTGTGCTGTGTACATTTCCATGTAGAATTCATGGTCATTGACCTGACAGCAAATATGCAGCAAGTAGACTCTCAGCTAGAGTCAAATTCCTTATTTAACATGTGATGGGCAAAACTGACGGGCCAAACTGAAGACGCTGGCGGGTCCTAGTTGGGACACCCCTGATGTAGCAGGACACTGACGTCATGTCCGGCTAATTAACTATGCAAAGCTCGAAGTGGTGGTCTGTTGTCAAAGCGTTCTGGGCGCAATTTTGCCTCTTCCAAACAAAAATGCCCTATGCAAGCAGTGTTTCAGGCTGTTGGAACCGTTTAAATCGTGATAAGGTAAAAGTTTCATCAGCGTTCCGAGGTAATCAAGAAGGTGGAAAGAGTACAAGATTTTACAAAGGGACGAGGAGAAAAGCACAAGTTTTCAGCGATCACTTTGTTAAAGGTTTGTTTGATATAAGTCAAGTGAAGGGTAAGCACGCCATTTATGTCAAAATAGCTGGTCACCAGAGTCCATGTTTGTAGCTTCGTGTCACGCCGACCTCACTTTATCGGCTTCCGTCTGCCAGCAACGTTTCATCCCCTTCTTCAAGCTCGCTTCTAGAAGCAGCAGTTCATTCTCCTTTCATTCACCTTCAAAAAGATAACGTTGTGAATCCTCAATTGTCCAAAAATAGTCGTCTGCGTTGTCTATAACCAAGTCTGCCATGATTACAACTAGAGACTGCCGATATTATCGGCCGATAAATGCTTTAAAATGTAATATCGGAAATTAAAATTTCAAAAAGTAAAATGTATGACTTTTTAAAACGCCGCTGTGTACACGGACGTAGGGAGAAGTACAGAGCGCCAATAAACCTTAAAGGTACTGCCTTTGCGTGCCAACCCAGTCACATAATATCTACAGCTTTTCACACACACAAGTGAATGCAATTCATACTTGGTCAACAGCCATACAGGTCACACTGAGGGTGACCGTATAAACAACTTTAACACTGTTACAAATATGCGCCACACTGTGAACCCACACCAAACAAGAATGACAAACACATTTCGGGAGAACATCCGCACCGTAACACAACATAAACACAACAGAACAAATACCCAGAACCCCTTGCAGCACTAACTCTTCCGGGACGCTACAATACACACCCCCGCTACCTCCTACCTCAACCTCCACATGCTCTCTCAGGGAGAGCATGTCCCAAATTCCAAACTGCTGTTTTGAGGCATGTTAAAAAAAATAATGCACTTTGTGACTTCAATAATAAATATGGCAGTGCCATGTTGGCATTTTTTTCCATAACTGGAGTTCATTTATTTTGGAAAACCTTGTTACATTGTTTAATGCATCCAGCGGGGCATCACAACAAAATTAGGCATAATAATGTGTTAATTCCACGACTGTATATATCGGTATCGGTTGATATCGGTACCGGTAATTAAGAGTTGGACAATATCGGATATCGGCAAAAAAGTCATTATCGGACATCTCTAATTACAACACACACACAGCTTTGTTTCCGGAAGTAGGATCACACATTTGTTGCCAGAAGTCTAAAGTGTGCTGCTATGGAAACGGAAATTAATTCCTATTGCAACAACACATCAGTAGGGTGAAACTAACCTGTCTGACAACGGTCTAATGCCAGCTCACGTTCCCAATTAGTGGGTGAACAATCCAACGCTTGGTGAATTCTGCTTTACAATGATTAAAATGACTAAAATACGCTAAATATTGAACATATTACATATTGTTATATGTAATACAGGGCTGGGCGATATGGCAAAAAAGAATTATCATGATTCATTTTTTCCTATCATTCGGATTATTTATTTTTTCAAATTAAAGCGGATTATACCGAGTATTGTTGCATCCTTACTGTTTACTACTGCAGTATCGTGTAACAAACATTTCCACCATGTTAGATTGAGGTAATATATGCAAACAGCTGACAACTGTCATTTTGTTCATATTTTTAATTGTTCTTACTAGAGGTGCAACAGTACAGGTAACCCACGCTACGTACGGTCCGTACCTGGTTTTACAGCCATGGTTTTGATTCTTTTTGATACATTTTGTGGGGGTAAAGAGAACAACTTTTTGTCCTTTCAAAGTTGCTCTTTTTTTTTTCTTGTCTTCATAAACATTCTGCAGTAAATAAAGTATCTGTGGTGTACTGAATACTATAAGACTTTTATTTCAAGTTACATTTACTAAACAACACTTTCAAAGGGTAAATTATTATTTGTATTTAATTATTTGTATACATCAGTGCTTCTCACTAATGCTTTGGCATACAACAAGTGGTGACCCACACTGTGGAGTTTTTAAAACTCAAATTCTGTATTTTTTATTGAATGAAAATACATTAAAGGGCAGTTAGAATTTTTTGAATTTGAGGTACTGTAAATAGTGGTTAGAGTGTCCGCCCTGAGATTGGTAGGTTGTGAATTCAAACCCAGGCCGAGTCATACCAAAGACCAGGGCCGGCCCGTGGCATAGGCCGTATAGGCAAATGCTAAGGGCGCCGTCCATCAGGGGGCGCCACGCCAGTGCCACAAATGTTGGAGAAAAAAAAAAGAAGAAAAAAAAAAGTTGGTACTATTATTTCTAAATACAAAAAATAATCCCACGCTAATTAAAATGCAAAGTGAAGCCTATTTAATAGAAATATTATTTGTTACAACTTTACGTCCCCCCATTCCCCCCGCATGGTGCGCCCCCTCTCTTCCCGTATCATGATTCTTTTTGGACGTCACAACATAAAAATGTCAACACAAGATGTCAAAACGGCCAAAACTGTCAGGGGCCCAGGGAAGAAAAAATAGAAAAGAAGAGGAGGAGAAACGAGAAAAAGACAGAGGTAGCAGGTAGGTAACGTTAGCCTACATGGAATTATTTGTCTGTTACAGAATGTGATAGTAACCTAGTGTGTGTCAGCTGGCTTTTAGCATAAGCTAATGTTACATGATTCGGCAATTGCTAATCAATAAATAGCTAGTTCTGTTTTAACGTCGGGTTAATATTGTGGAGGGGGCTAAATTGTTATGGAAAATAATAATGTAACGTTAGGTAATTACAGTACTCCCACCTTACATTCCTCAGGGACATTTGTATTAGCTCTTTTAAGCAGGTGTTTTTTGTTTACATTGTTATTGCCTTCTGGTTAGCTAATGTTTGCCCTGCAGGTAATAGTCACTTTATATATTAGGCATAGTTGTAAGCCTAGTTGTTAAAGTGCACATCATTAATGTTAATTAAGCAATATCACATGAGAGGGAATGCTGTTTTTTAATTTAAGCACTGCTGTGATTCGGTTAAAGATAATCATAACATAACATTCTCATATAATATGTTAATTTGCTTTCTTTAAGTAAAAAATAAAGGTCAAAGACAAAGCTATTCGGTTTCTTGTGAGTATATACACTTCACTACCGATGTGGGGGGGCGCCACCTAAAATCTTGCCTAGGGCACCAGATTGGTTAGGGCCAGGCCTGCCAAAGACTATAAAAATGGGACCCATTACCTTCCAGGATTCAGGATGCTTTATTAGTGTCCATTCTTTAACATGTACAAGACACATAAGAACTGAAATTACATTTTCGGCACAGTCCCGCTAAGAGCAGACATATGTTACAGGGAGAAAAGACGGGACCGCCAACGGATCAGCCACTTACGGCGCTCTTTTAAAAGGTGGGAAAAAGGCGATATTGGGAAAGGGGGGGAAGAGTAAAAAATATCAGTCAAAGGTTGGACCCTCGGGTTGTTGAGGAGGGAGGGAGGTCAAAAACATTCATCTTTGAAAGTCCTCAGGGGATGTTTACAGAACAGCCTGCTCTCCCTGCTTGGCACTCAGCATCAAGGGTTGGCCGTGCCAGAAACCTGAGGGTTGCAGGTTCACTCCCCGCCTCTTACCATCCCTGCCGTTGTGTCCTTGGGCAGGACACATCACCCTTGCCCCCGGTGCCGCTCACACCGGTGAATGAATGATGAATGAATGAGTTGTAAAAATTAATGATGGGTTCTCACTTCTCTGTGAAGCGCTTTGAGTGCCTAGAAAAGCGCTATATAAATCTAATCCGTTATTATTATTATTATTATTATTGGGGGTTAAATCACCAAAAATGATTCCCGGGCGTGGCCAACGTTGCTACTCACTGCTCCCTTCAACCCCAAAGGGGTGAGGGTGATGTGTCAATGCAGAGGATAATCTCACCACACCTAGTGTGTGTGACAATCATTGGTACTTGAAATTTAACTTCATAATGTGTACCAACACATAAAACAAGTGTAATGATTATTTCAGGAACAAAATATTTTTCTATCTACAAACAAACAAACAAAAAGAACACAGAGTATATTTTATACCAGAGGAGGGAAATATTTGCAGACACAAACAAAAAGTCAGATCCCCCACAATTGCGATCCCTCCAAGGTTTCCCATTGTTCCCATTGGATTTAGTTTTTTCTTTCCCGGATGTGGGCTCAGATCTGAGGATGTTGTTGTGGGTTGTGAAGGCCTTTAAGGCATTTGTGATTAGGGGCTACTTTATATAAATAAACTCTGATTGATTGATTGATTGATTGATTGATTCATTGTTTGTTGCTACCATTGATTGATTGATTGAGAAGTTTATTGACATCTTAAAGAATTTAATCCATGTAATGCTTTAAAAAGGCAAATGGATGGCACAAAAAGCCAAAAGGCTTGTTTCCATTGTGGTCCATTAAATATTCATCACATTTGATACATTCAATAATAAAAGATATATAACCTGTAACATATATATAAAAAATTACGTTAAAAAAATTGTAAATTATGTACATATACACAGTATACATGTCAGGTGATTTGAAAAACAATAAAGACCAAAAAATTAGGGGTTGGGGGTGGTATATACACTATGTGCATGACGCTATGTACATGACTATGCACATGTTGACTCCAAAAGTGTGCAAAACAGAATGAGAAAATATATATACACTATAACCACATATAAACCTGTTTGATGCTTCGAAGAGTTGCTTGGGATCTATTTTGGTTCAGATCAGGTAGAGTTTGAGCTGAGCCATGATTTTATGGCAGTTTTAAAATTTAGTAGGGAAGTTCGAATTTTAAGGTCTGTTGGTAGTGCATTCCACTGTGTGGTGGCACAATAGTAGAATGCATTTTTTCCCATAATCAATCAATCAATAAATCAATGTTTATTTATATAGCCCTAAATCACAAGTGTCTCAAAGGGCTGCACAAGCCACAACGACATCCGCGGTACAGAGCCCACATAAGGGCAAGGAAAAACTCACAACCCCAATGGGACGTCGATGTGAATGACTATGAGAAACCTTGGAGAGGACCGCATATGTGGGTGACCCCACCCCCCTCTAGGGGAGACCGGATGCAATGGACGTCGAGTGGGTCTGACATAATATTGTGAAAGTCCAGTCCATAGTGGATCTAACATAATAGTGAGAGTCCAGTCCATAGTGGGGCCAGCAGGAGACCATGTCGAGCGGAGACGGGTCTGCAGCGCAGAGATGTCTGTCATGAGAGTCTTGAATTTGGTGGGGACGAGGTCTGAGGAACCAGTGTTTGTTAAAGCACAAACTCGGCAAGTCTAAATAAAAGAAAGCAATTGTGAGAAAACCTAAAAGAGTTAAGCTTTTACCAAAGGCATCAATCATAAATGAAGCTTTCAGGACATACACAACATTACATCTATAGTTATATTTTGAAAAAAAAAGCATGCATACTCGAATGGTGCGTGCAACAACAGCAAGGCAACATGGCCGTGATCCCTTCCCCGTCTTCTTTCACAACCAGCCAAGTCTTCAGTGGTGTCTTCCATTATCTTTGAGTGGTTATCATAATTGTAAAATGAATAAACATTGAATCAAGGGCTACTCGCAGTTTGCTTACAAGGACGCGTCCTCGCAAGACACGAAGTTAAATCATGAAATGCAACCTAACCCGGGCAAAAACGATGCATATTTGCGTATTTGAGAATCGTGAAACCAATTTCCTTGACCCAGCCACACACAAAGAAGATGTAGGCCTCCATGCTTTTCTAAGTTTTTGTCTGGTTTGTCATGTAGAATGATGTCTGGAGCACTCGCTAGTAAGATATGCCTGGGAACTCAACCGGTGCTTTAATCCTTGAGATCACTCGACAAATCTTTTTTTCGATTAAGTGTAGGGATCGAGTCTATTGGTCCAAGGACACCTCAGTCTCCCTGGACGCATTCTTGCTCATCCATGCAGACTGGACACTGGCCGAGAGTTGGTGGGCGGCCGAGGGTGGAGTCGGCTCTCTTGGTTGCTTTGTTGGGTCTGCTCCTGTCTCTGGCCATGCTCCCCCTACCCCAGCAGACGATGGCATGGAACACCGCAGAGGCCACCACAGTGTATATGTTTTTTGTTTTTTTTTGTTTTACTTTTGTAGCTGTGTTTAGAAATGGCTGGTTGCATCAGCTCTGCTCTTTTAATGTCTTAATGTCCTTGGTGTTCTTTGATGTTTCCCTCTTACACACATGTTAATGTGTGCTATGGCTATGAGGTTTTTTTCCTTGACTTCAGTCTGGACCCCCTCTCCAGTGGCCCAGGCTTAGACTGAATTTTTTTCACCCCCCCTCAGTGTTTACCTGTTTCTCACCTTTTTTGTAAGGGGCGCCGGAAGTTGGCAGACCCGTTAGCGATCCGGTTCTGTCTCCCTGTAATGTTTCTCTGCTCTTGAATGGGATTGTATTTAAAATCTTAATTTCCCCTCAGGGATTATTAAAGTATTTCTGATTCTGATTATTGCCTGGTTCGATTTTTTTGCTTGTATCTTTTTTTAGCGGTAAGATCTAGTTCGTACTCTGTTTGCTGCCATATTGGTTTGGTTGACCGCCACTTTGTTTACTGGAAGTTAACAGGTCAGAAAAAGTCATGTGACTGAATACAACCTACAGTATAAGCGGGCCCCTGCACGGCACTATATACTTTTATAGTAAGTAATGTGAATGATTTGACATACCAGAGAATTACACCTTTATCTTTTCACCGTAAATAATATAAACCTCTACTATTTCGAGTAAATGTTAATCATGAGATCATTTGCATGATCAATTGAAGATTGCGGAACTCTAGTTGAAAACAATGATTTAGTCACATTATTTAGCCCATCCTCTCAAAACCTGTAATATTTTTGCAACTTTAATTATATGTGCTTGACAGCGTGTGTGTGTGCGTGTAAGTTTGTGCGTCATGCGGCTGTATAATTGAGTATTTCACTGAGTGATGGTATTTAACCTGTAATATTTGTGCAATTGTGGTTTGACAAGTTGTAGAAGTTGAATGAGTGCTTATCGTGACACATATACATTATTGTGTGTGTGTGTGCGTGTGTGTGTGTGTGTGTGTGTGTGTGTGTGTGTGTGTGTGTGTGTGTGTGTGTGTGTGTGTGTGTGTGTGCGCGCGCTGTGGGGAGGTGTTCCTGTGGCTCTGATTGACGTCAGTGCGCCTTTCTGTGGCTTCTGTTGACTTCCTGTTAAAGCAGATGGACGGAGTTTTCACTTCCTTCGTCACAACCACAGCTCATCAGGTGCTGTGTGCGGTAGTGTAAGTGTGTGTGTGTGTGTGTGTGTGTGTGTGTGTGTGTGTGTGTGTGTGTGTGTGTGTGTGTGTGTGTTCAGGTTTCATATAAAGAGAAACATGATTGTTTGTGAAAATACGTGTGACGCATATCTTTATTGCTTCCGCTAAGATGGTTACGTGTTTACTGGCAACTACTCGGCTACTTTTCACAGAATTATTTGGTGGGTGTGGACAACATGAGATATCCTTTCAGGAGGTGGAAAACGTTTGAGAACCACTGCTTTAGACAATATTTATTCAGTGAGTGAATACTCATTTCTGAATATTTTGTCTCCCAAAATGACACCAATGTGCAATTTTAGTGGTTTCTGTGAGCTTCAGTAAAACATGTGCATGCACTTTGGTGTGATATGTGCCCTTTTAATTAGGGATGTCCGATAATATCGGACTGCCGATATTATCGGCCGATAAATGCTTTAAAATGTAAAATCGGAAATTATCGGTATCGGTTTCAAAATTATCGGTATCGGTTTCAAAAAGTAAAATTTTTGACTTTTACAGTACAGAGCGCCAATAAACCTTGGTGGCACTGCTTTCGCGTGCCGGCCCAGTCACATATTATCTATGACTTTTGACACACTCACAATTGAATGCAAGGCATAATTGGTCAACAGCCATACAGGTCACACTGAGGGTGACCGTATAAACAACTTTAACACTGTTACAAATATGCGCCACACTGTGAACCCACACCAAACAAGAATGACAAACACCCGCACCGTAACACAACATAAACACAACAGAACAAATACCCTTGTAACACTAACTCTTCCGGGACGCTACAATATACACCCCCCCCCCCCTCCCTCACACCTCAATAAATAAACTACATTAAAGTGTGTTGGATCAATATGAGGCCCCTTCTACACTAAGACGGCTAAGGTTATCCAGGGTAAATCCCACCTAACCTTATCCTTGTCCACACACACTCAATGGTCGTTTAAGACCCCCTTACCCCCCTCCGTCCGCCAGCGCAAAGCGACATAATACGCATGCGCAGAAAATGCGTATGTCATAGTCACCTCCAGTGTGGCTTTGTTTGCAAGTTATTAAATTAAATTTAACTCATCTGAACAATATCCAGTGTTGTGGTATTTCAATTAACTGGAATCCAGTGTGCTATTGTAGTCAATCACATCTGAGCCATCATAAATTAATGAAATATTTAATGGACATGTGAAAGTAAACAATGTGATAAAGAACATTTTACATCAATCAAACTAGGGATCTAGATATCTGGTCAGGACACTCCTCACTCTTTTGCCTTCACCTTCATTGTCCATTCCTTTTTGGTGACTTTATATACTTTGGACCTAGACGTTGAGTCTGCGTCATACATGGCGGACAATAACTGATGCAGTCTGCTTTGCCAGTCCAAATGTATTCGCTGTTTTTTGTAGTCTTCACTCGTCGGCCAGGTAATACAAAGCTCACGCTACCTTTCTTTATCACATCCACGGCAACCAGCATTCTCGTTGTCTCCCCTTTGACAAATGGACGAAGTTTTTCGGTATGTAGAATCACAGCTGACCTGGACATTTGAAAGTTCTCTTGCTGTCTGAGAAGTGTTGTATCCCAAATAGCTGCAATCGCTTTCTCTTAAGGTATTCATGTGTGATTTCCACAAGCGTCTGTACATGTAGAAGAAGGAGAAACACGGCATGTCTGGATGAATCGCCTCCATCTTTCTAGTGGTTAGCTCTGGTTGTTATGAAACTGACGTCACTTCCAGTGTGGGGCGCGGTCTTTCTGACTTCACTTCCTCTCCGAACTCAGTTTGTAAACGATCAATGAGTCCATACAAAGCTAAGAGCCGGAGATTCAAGAAATACACGGCGCATTTACCCGTGTAAAAAATTATCCAAGCAGGGGAACCTTAAACGATGGTTTAGTGTGGCTGAAACGGGGCTTAGGCTAAATAATTATTCGTTTCAGGGGTTATCCAACTTAATGTAGACAGGGCCTGACTGTGTAGTTAAAGACTTTCAAATTTCTGGAAAAATTGCGGGCAGAATATTAAAAAAATACCCCCCAAAAAAAGGTCTAATCAACCAAAAATGTCACAACTATGAGTAGTAGTTAGACTTTAAGTAGTAAGCATGTGCAGCGTTTCTGCCAACCACCCGTACTATTCACGCCTGTACCGCAAATACTCAAATAAAACAAAACTTCTGTCTTTTGCCACAACAAGGTCTTTTTTTTTCATCCTTCTGTCTGCCAGAAGTGGGGAAAGAGAAGGAGGGCAGGAAGTGTGAGGCAGGATGAGACGATCATATTGTTCCTGTTTTCTTGTCATTAACTGCTGCAACCTGACGGAAGTCAGGAGGAACTGTGTCTAGATGAGGGTGTTTGTGTGTGTGTGTGTGTGTGTGTGTGTGTGTGTGTGCACATGTGTGGAGGAGTTTGGGTCTCTGAATGTGTGCGTCAGCCCTATGGAGAAAAATAGGATGCAGTGAGACAAAAGCTCATTGTCTCTACCCAAACAACACAATACAATGTTAGACGTAAGTGCACAGGTGAATCCCATTCTTGCTCTCTTGGGATACTTTATTTAATTGCTTATATATTCTGAAAGATAATAACTTAAATTCTGCAAAAAAAATGCATTTGTATTTGTTGGTGTCTTGCATCACACGCAAAAATTATATCCAGTGCTTGTGCCACAAAATATATATTCTAAATTCAAACGGCCTTGGAAGTAAGTCTGACACACTTTCCCAGCCTTCTCTGCCACCCTTTCATTCACTAATAGAAAGATTCTTCTGGGATCCTCCACAGCTCAATAATCTCTGTCATCTTCCGGCCTGATCTACTAAAGGTTTGCGTGTATTAAAATACAAGCAAACTTGATAGTACACGCAAAGCTGGTCTACGAATGAGCAAAATAGAGAGCACAATTCATTTTTTCTTTATGTTTATGCAGAATATGCGCTGATTATTTCAACGCCCACAGTACTGGGATGAGAAGATCATAGTCATTTTAGCAGTCGCAGTGTGATTTATCAAGGCTAAAACTGTTCTACGTCTATATTTACAGTTTTTTCCATTTGCTTACACACAATTTTACTAACTGTGTGTCTTTTTTCAAAAAGATTTACACACGTTTCCAAACACAACATTACATTTTCTTAATCCCTAGATCAGGGGTCGGCAACCTTTACCACTCAAAGAGCCATTTTGGTAAGTTTCACAAATTAAACAAAGTAATGGGAGCCACAAAAAAAAATTTTAAATTTTAAAATTGAAAAACACCGCATACAAAGCTTACATGCTTTGTGCTATGTTAACCAGGGGTCTCCGACACACGCACCGGCACGCACTTTAATGTGGAAATTTGATGTTAGTGCAGCCCGCGAGTTTTGAATGAATGGCGCTTGATAGCGTCATACTTGCCAACCCTCTCATTTTTCCCGGGAGACTCCCGAATATCAGAGCGTGATGACACTGCATTTGGCGCCCTCTACAGTCCGCCCTAACCTGCTCGACCACACGTAGAATGCAATTTCAGCTTGCTCACGTAAGTGACAGCAAGGCGTACTAACTCAGCAGCCACACATCTTACACTGACGGTGCCAATACCCAGAATCCCATGCAGCCCTAACTCTTCCGCTCAACCAACGCACGGAGAGGGGGGGTTGATGTGTGGGGGGATTTGGTGGTAGCGGGGGTGTATAATGTAGACCGGAAGAGTTAGGGCTGCATGGGATTCTGGGTAATGGTTGTGTTGTGTTTATGTTGTGTTACGGTGGGATGTTCTCCAGAAATGTGTTTTTCATTCTTTTTTGGTGTGGGTTCACAGTGTGGCGCATATTTGTAACGTAACAATGTTAAAGTTGTTTGATACGGCTACCGTCAGTGTAAGCTGTGTGGCTGATGAGTAAGTATGCTTTGCTGTCTCCTGTGTGTGCAAGTAATAACAACATGCAACATGTGGCTGGACTGGCACGCTGTATGTAAATGCTATGTAAATAGGATTATTTTTTCCCTGGGAGTAATCTATGAGAGACACTGAGATCCATAAGTCTCCTGGGAAAATCGGGGGGGTCGGCATGTATGTAGCTGAGCCGCATCAGAGTGGTCAAGGAGCCGCATGCGGCTCCGGAGCCGCGGGTTGCCGACCCCTGCCCTAAATTATTTGCAAAATGAGACACTTCGGTCAAAACATATGTCCATTCATCAAAATAAAGCGAGCATTTGTAAAAATTTAGTTTTATTGTCATCTCACTCACACAGACTTCAAATGATAAGACACTATTGGAGTGAGTTACCCACAACAGTGATAAATACAAAACACATTTGTAAAAAACCCTATTTTTACTATAAGAAATCACATGTTTGGGGCATTTTGCCCGACCTTTTTAGCACGTATGATGAATGATTACTGTAACTTGACAAAATATATTGGCTAATCCATAGCAATTGTCATTGTTTACTTTGAAGTGGGACTATACTTAAGGACCGAAAGAAAAAGTAAAAATATCCTGTAATCTTTTCAAGGAGTGCTCAACAATGATGCTGCAAACTGAAAATATGTTTTTTTTTACCAGTCAGGTAAAGTAACATATCACAGTAGTCAACAATGACATGCAGTACAAATTAAAATCTGAGACAAATAAAAAGGTTTGAAAAAAAATCTAGAGATAAAAATTTCAATTGGAAAAAAACTGTATAGTTGTAGCACCCGCTTGAAAGCTGTATTTTCAATTCATCACATGTGTGTCTTTAAATCTGGTGGATTTGATTATCCAATGTGTTCAATAGTTTGGTCGTTGGGAAGCCAGCCCATTGGATTGACCAGGAAGTAACTTCACAATCCTTATCTTTGTGTAAGGTGTAAAGATGTGTGTATCACAATTCTAGTGTGTGTGTAAAGTGTGAAAATGTGTGTATCACAATCGTTATCTGTCTGCAAGATGGGAAACATTGTGTGTAATATTTCGCAAAAAATGTGAAGCCGAGTCTATGCCTAATATTAGGCAAAACTTGTTTACTGTGTGTAGACGTTTGTTAACTGTGCGAAAATGTAAAATTTAGTGTGTAAGCAATTGGAAAAAACTAACACATTTGAAATATGAGCGCAACTGGCACAGTTACGCACAAATGGTTGTGAGAAACGAGGCGACTGCGCTGCAAAGACAGACAGACAGATAATTCTCAGTCCTACGTGTGTTTTAACATATTTAGACTGTGATGACATGTTGTCTTTTTAGCAATATTATTTAATTTTTTTGTAAATGTTGGATGACTTAAGGGTATGGAGTGAAATTACTGCCAAAACTCCACAAGCACGCAAGAGTGTTTTTACTTACGCTACTACTGCCGATTCCCAAGTTAAAAAATATGTTTTCTTTAAAACTAATAAACATTTTTTGCAAATTAAAAAAAACTATTTTCTTCAAGTAAAAAAACGATTTGCAAATATAAAAACAATTTTCTTCAAGTTAAAACTTTTAGCAGTAATATTCTAGCCTTTTGGCAGTAATATTGCACTCTGTGCGATTCACACACTTGGGCTCAGCGAACCGGTAATTTGCACTCCACAACGACAGGTGGTGCTGCTGAGTCAATGTAAGGCCGTCAGAGCTACTGTTTCCTCCCAGCTGCATCACAACACAACACTGAGGCATTAATAAATAACATTGCATGATATACAACGAGGGGATAATACATGTGTTAAATTACAGGTTGAACGTGTTCCCCTTCTCTTCTGTTCGCCATTTTATTCACCACCTCGCTTCTACTTCTTTGTTATTTTTGGCGGACGGCACCATGCGCAAATAACATTAGCTCTGACGGCCTTAAATTGACAAAGCAGCACCACCTGTCATAGAGTGCGAATTACAGGTGTTCTGAGTAAAAGTGTGTGGATTGCGCAAAGTGGAATGTTATTTCCAAAAGTTTTCACTTGAAGAAAATTGTTGTCAAAATTGTCCATATAAGGGGCTTTGGTGTCTGCTGGCGATTTTTGAAAAAAAATACAAATAAAAACACATCTTGCAATGTGCATTATTTTTCCTTTGGATCATTCCAGATGCACCATCACAAAACGGCAGCGCCTCCCAGTGCGCTGCTTCAGCGTGCTAAAAGCAGGTTCTGTTGTCTAAATCGCATGATAATACAGCCCAGAAAAGGTGGTACATATTAAATTTGTGTGCTGCATGTCAACAACATGAAGAAACACCACAGGTTAGACCAGGGGTCGGCAACCCGCGGCTCCGGAGCCGCATGCGGCTCCTTGACCACTCTGATGCGGCTCAGCTACATACATGCCGACCCCCCCGATTTTCCCAGGAGACTTATGGATCTCAGTGTCTCTCATAGATTACTCCCAGGGAAAAAATAATCCTATTTACACTATAATTACTAAATAAAGGGCGTGCCCTAATTGCACTGCAGTAATTGTCCTCTATAGCATTTACATACAGCGTGCCAGTCCAGCCACATGTTGCATGTTGTTATTACTTGCACACAAAGGAGACAGCAAAGCATACTTACTCATCAGCCACACAGCTTACACTGACGGTAGCCGTATCAAACAACTTTAACATTGTTACGTTACAAATATGCGCCACACTGTGAACCCACACCAAAAAAGAATGAAAAACACATTTCTGGAGAACATCCCACCGTAACACAACATAAACACAACACAACCATTACCCAGAATCCCCTGCAGCCCTAACTCTTCCGGTCTACATTATACACCCCCGCTACCACCAAATCCCCCCACACATCAACCCCCCCCCCCCCACCCCCCTCTCCGTGCGTTGGTTGAGCGGAAGAGTTAGGGCTGCATGGGATTCTGGGTATTGGCACCGTCAGTGTAAGATGTGTGGCTGCTGAGTTAGTACGCCTTGCTGTCACTTACGTGAGCAAGCTGAAATTGCATTCTACGTGTGGTCGAGCAGGTACACCGTTAGGGCGGACTGTAGAGGGCGCCAAATGCAGTGTCATCACGCTCTGATATTCGGGAGTCTCCCGGGAAAAATGAGAGGGTTGGCAAGTATGACGCTATCAAGCGCCATTCATTCAAAACTCGCGGGCTGCACTAACATCAAATTTCCACATTAAAGTGCGTGCCGGTGCGTGTGTCGGAGACCCCTGGTTAACATAGCACAAAGCATTTAAGCTTTGTATGCGGTGTTTTTCATTTTAAATTTAAAAATTTTTTTTGTGGCTCCCATTACTTTGTTTAATTTGTGAAACTTGCCAAAATGGCTCTTTGAGTGGTAAAGGTTGCCGACCCCTGGGTTAGACCATATGATGTCATAAATATGGAGGGAAATGATCCAGTGTCTCCATTTTGACAGCCGGTATAAACGTAATAACTTAATTTCTAATAGGGCTCTCTGCACCACTTTTGCACTTTTCCACATGTATTAAACATTTAGCATTTATTCTTCGGATCTGAATAGATCAGGCCCCTTATGTCATCCACGTCTTCAAAAGGAGTCCTCTCGATGACCTCCTTGAGTTTAGGATGTGTTTCAGCACTGCCATGTTCTTCTCAGCCAGGAACTGTCGGACGCTCAGGTTTTTCTGCCACAACTCTCGCCTCTATCCGCAGACTGACGGCGCAAATGCTGCAGGATCTCTTTATCTGGCCCTTTGGTAAAAACTTGGACGATACCCCTCCTGTCAAACGATGTGATCAGGCCTTATTGGTATTTTATTGTGTTTATCAAATCCTCCTACTTGTGCATGAATCACTTTAAATGCCTAATAAGATCACTTTTTTCATTAAGACCCATTCTGTTTTGCTGATTCAGGATTAAGGGCTTTCCCGAGGCTTAAAACAGAAGATTAAAAAAAACAAAAAAACAGGGTCCTCTGTGTCCAAAGCTAATTTTATATTCTCATTATTGTGCTGACAACACAAAACACTGCTACTTTCTTTGCGGGAATTCTGCTGCACAAAACCCCACGTTGAAAGTGCATTGCTCAAAGTTGCTAATTGTTTCGCTTTGTACCCGCCCTTTTTGCGTCGCTCGCAGTTATTGTCATCATTTCTTGTGAATGCATTCCGTTGATATCTCTCCACGTCAGTTCAGTGTGTGGCTGTGGCTTTAGGGCCAGCTGCATTATACCTCGCATACTTCTGGATGCGTTTAGTTGGAGATAGGGTTTTGGTTCTGGAATGACTTATGTTAGTTACGCAGTGGCTTGGCCGTGCGTTTCCCACCTAGGCCTTCAGTGATGTCCGACTTCAATGATTACCTCTCAAAGTACCATCATTTATGTCACCACATGACCATTGCTGGACAAATACTATACAGGAAGACATTTACGCACTACTGGGCATTGAATCACCACCAACAGTGTACATAACGGGTTTTTTTCTGGCGCATTTAAAAATAAATAAACCCGCATCAGCAATTAAAACATATCTTATGTGGTAGTGTCAAAATTAAAATTGCAAAAAACATTTTAAAGGTGAAAAAATAAAGAAATAACATATCTGAACTCACAATCTGTAGAAACCATTCAAGCTTCCGGGGTTGGCCGACATGGTCTCACAAGATGTAGTTTCTCTTTAAATATCCTTCTTGAAAATGACCTTGCAAATATATGTGTTGTCCTGTCTAATCATAAAAGATGCAGACGAGGCGTGCTGGCCGAGTTCTTAAAGTTTACTCCACAAGGTGCTCATCAAAATCATCCCGATGCCAGCATGACTAAACGTGGCACTACTGTGGCATGCTGGGTAATGGAGTTCTTATGTTACCTAGCTCATAACATCACTATATATCTGCCGTAGGCCATCTAGAAGGCCTTTCTGACAACAACTTGTGATCTGATTGGCTATCGCAACTGTCTATCAACTGTATGTCCCCGTTCACTTACAGTGCACAGACGCCGCATTGTTGATTCTGAAGGCTTTGAGCAGATTTTGTACAGCATGGCAACATAAGCCAGCTGAATTCTGATTGGATAAAAACTCTATCTGGAAGGAGCATAATATGACATGAAGAGAATATGAATACTTTTAGATATTGAGGGGAAGTAAAAAAAAAACACGTCTATATTTAATTATGATCATGATCTCTGGTTATGTTTGGCCAGCAGAGAAGGCCTTGCTGGCCCTGACGGCACACCACTGTAGTTACGTCTGCCTCACCCAACTAATTACATCTTTATGCGGCAGTGATGGCGGAAACGGGACTCAAACCTGGAACCCTCAAGTTGCTGGCACGACCACTCTACCAACCGAGCCACACCGCCCCATTACTAATTGTTGCTTTATTAGTTCAGAAGGATGATGCAAAAGCTACCTAATTGATTTTGTGTTGCATAGGCCATCGAGGAACTTACAACATTTTAGTTTGGAAATATGCGGAAGAAGCAATTTATTTCCATTTTTTGCTTGGCGTTTTTGCCAAGTGGGGCAGTGACCAATCAGATCCTCTCTGTTACAATGCGATTTCAATACAACGCTTTCAGCTTCAGTTTAAAACCTCTTAAGGCCCAAGCTGTTTGTTTGCATGCTTTTTTTTATTTATCTTTGCTATTTGGGCTTATTGGACCCTAACTGCAATAAAAACTAAAAATCATCTTTTGATATGATGTACTTAGTCCGTAAGTACACAAACGTGTACTTCATGTGTAGTGACATGCAAATTTTTATTTTTACACTTTTTTTTCCAAATTCCATTGTATGTTATACTCTTCTGACACCACCAGATAGCAGTATAAGTGTCCACATAAGCGGCATAAGAACCCAATTCAGTAGTGTACACAATTTTAGAAATAAGAGCTAAAAGGTGCTGTCCACGCATGTGGCCACTAAGGCCTTTAGAGGTTTTAATGTAGGAATGAAGTTTTGATGATAAGCGATTCACACTGGTGTCAAAAATGTGACAACCAACCCTGTTCCCAGAGAGCTGCCATGTCGAGACTTTTCAATGAAAAAAAATGGTTTGTCATTGTTGGAGATCTGATCTTGTTGTGTTACTGTGTGAGGTCTGCGTGTTCAACCGATAATGTTCGGTATTTCAGAAGGGAGCCAGGAAGCATAACATCCCATCTTGCCAATATTAAAGTGTGAGAACCCCACACAGCTGTGACCTGACTTCCTGGTGTGGTCATCAATGCTGCCATACAGGATATATGTGAGGCAAGGGGCTTTTGAACTCCCCTGATGTTATTCACACGCTTTATGAGTGTGTTCATGATGTACAGTATGTGCATGGCTGCCCATTAGTGCGGAACGCTGTCAACAAATTTGTAAATAAGCCTGTGTTTTATTTTTTTCAAAAGCTAAAAGCTGAAGTTTGGTCACTACTACACAATGAAAGTGTTATTTTTATAGGCAAAAGGTTTTTGCACAATGCAGAATTGTTATGCAATAGGTTAATAAGTTCACAGCACATATATTTCCTTTATACAATATCCTTCTGCGGACCTGCGTCCTCTACAATGGACATTGTTTTGGTCTGTTTATTTGGTCAAAGGAAAATACAAAACACACATTTCCACTGTAGAGGACTCTGCTTTTCAGGGGGGTATTCATCAAACAAAAACTAGTGGATAACTGATTTTGCTTCCAATTGTCTTGCATTCATCTTAGGCCCCGTTTACGCTAAGGTTATCCAGGGTAAATCACACCTAACCTTATCCGTGTCCACAAACAACAATGCCACCCTTTAAGACCTCTTCCGTCCGCCGGTGCAACGCAACCTAGTACGCATGCGCGGAAAATGCGCACGTCATAGTCATCCCCAGTGTTGCTTTGTGTGCGAGTTCTTAAATGTAACTTATCTGAACAATATCCAGTGTTGTGGTATTTCAATTAACTGGAATCCAGTGTGCTGTTGAGCCCTATTGTAGTGAATCACACCTGAGCCATCATTAATTAACCAAATCTTTATTAGACACATAAACAATGTGATAAAGAACATTTAACACTAATCAATCCAGGGATCTAGATATCTGGTCAGGACACTCCTCACTCTTTTGCCTTCACCTTCATTGTCCATTCCTTTTTGGTGACTTTATATACTCTGGACCTAGACGTTGAGTCCACAACATACATGGCAGACAATAACTGATACAGTCTGCTTTGCCAGTCCAAATGCATTCGCTGTTTTCCTCGACGGCCAGGTAATACAAAGCACACGGTATATCTTTTTTATCACATCCACGGGAGCTCGCATTATCCTTGTCTCTCCTTCAACAAATGGACAAAGTTTTTCGCTAAGTAGAATCACAGCTGACTTTGGAAAGTTCTCTTGCCGTCTGAGAAGTGTTGTATCCCAAATAGCTGCAATTGCTCTCTCTTAAGGTATTCATGTGTGATTTCCACAAGCGTCTGTACATGTAGAAGAAGGAGAAACACGGGCATGTCTGGATGACTCACCTTCTTATTTCCAGTGGTTAGCTCTGAGCTTTATTATGAAGCTGGCTGTGGCGGGGTCTTTCTGGCGTCACTTCCTCTCCGAACTCACTATGTAAACGATTAATGAGTCCATACAAAGCTAAGTGCCAGAGATTCAAGAATTTCACGGCTGACTTACCCATGTAAAAATTTGTCCGAGGAGGGGGACCTTAAACGCTGGTTTAGTGTGGCTGAAACGGGGCTTAGGCTAAATAATTATTTGTTTCAGGGGTTAAACGACTTAGTGTAGACATGGCCTTAGTGTCAATTAGAGATGTCCGATAATGGCTTTTTTGCCGATATCCGATATTCCAATATTGTCCAACTCTTAATTACCGATTCCGATATCCACCGATACCGATATATACAGTCGTGGAATTAACACATTATTATGCCTAATTTTGTTGTGATGCCCCGCTGGATGCATTAAACAATGTAACAAGGTTTTCCAAAATAAATCAACTGAAGTTATGGAAAAAAATGCCAACATGGCACTGCCATATTTATTATTGAAGTCACAAAGTGCATTATTTTTTTTAACATGCCTCAAAACAGCAGCTTGGAATTTGGGACATGCTCTCCCTGAGAGAGCATGAGGAGGTTGAGGTGGGGAGGGGTGTATATTGTAGCGTCCCGGAAGAGTTAGTGCTGCAAGGGGTTCTGGGTATTTGTTCTGTTGTGTTTATGTTGTGTTACGGTGCGGATGTTCTCCCAAAATGTGTTTGTCATCCTTGTTTGGTGTGGGTTCACAGTGTGGCGCATATTTGTAACAGTGTTACCCTCAGTGTGACCTGTATGGCTGTTGACCAAGTATGAATTGCATTCACTTGTGTGTGTGAAAAGCCGTAGATATTATGTGACTGGGCCGGCACGCAAAGGCAGTGCCTTTAAGGTTTATTGGCGCTCTGTACTTCTCCCTACGTCCGTGTACACAGCGGCGTTTTAAAAAGTCATAAATTTTACTTTTTGAAACAGATACCGATAATTTTGAAACCGATACAGATAATTTCCGATATTACATTTTAAAGCATTTATCGGCCGATAATATCGGCAGTCCGATATTATCGGACATCTCTAGTGTCAATCTAAAAAAGGCTGAGCAAGATGCTTGATATGTGAAATGCTTATTATAAGACATAAATCGTAGATCAAGCTAATGGCCAATTTTTGTTTACACATAACATTTAAAACAATGTTAGTCATGTTACAATGTCACTCATCCATTGTTGGACCACGAGTGCCCCTTTAGAGGGTCACCAAAAACATATTTGCTCAGCTATAGGCAGCGGTACTCAGTTGTAATACACTTTTCTACCACATGTGGAAGTAGTGACACTCTCAAACACACAGAGCTAAAGTCATAGAGAAGTTTCTTAAGCGCAAAAATTATGACTAAATTGGTGAAGCTGTATTTTCATTTGCACTTGAATTTTGTTAAACAGTTTATTTAAGAAACATATATTATTGTTATTATTTCTTATTTGTTATTTATTTAGTTTTTGTATTTCAAGGGTAAGATTACTAATTCAGTGTTAATATTTGAGTGGGCTCTGGGGAGCTCTGTATTGGAAAAAAGGTAAAGAACCCTTCATCTAAAACATGTTTGAACAAAGTACATGTACGTATTGAAAGTTAAGCAGGAAGTGTGTCGTGCGTCATGCATTTATTTCTTAGTTAAATACAAGCGGTCATGAAAGACGAAGTGTTCCGCTTCCACAAGCCCAGGGAGTCTGCAACTGTGCATTGCCATTGCTTGCTAAACAAAACACCCAGCAAAAATGGAAACATTTATTAAAAAGGCATAATGTAATGAGAAAAGGCTGAAATGATTGATAATAATAAGAAGATTTGTTTTAAAATCCGTGCATAATATGTCGTTATTTTTTATGAACTTTTTAAATAACAAATTACATGATGATGTCACAACGGTGCTGTTGAGATGGAAAATAAAAACATTTTACCTCAGTAATCAGTAGCTGATCAAACTACAGCAAATAAACTGAGGAATAAAAGTATATGTTGCAATATAATTAGCGTCCAGTGTGCTAAAGAACAGAAAAATCCCAGTGACACCTTTACATCTTCAAGCTTTGCGCACGCACGCATTTGTGCTGCTCAGGCTCTGGTATCAGCAGCAATTAACTTTACGCAGCAGTGCACCTGCTTGAGTGGTTTTACTGATGTAGACTCCAGTTTGAAAGAAGTAACTGACTTGTTGACGAGTACACACATGAGTCAAATGGTATGGATTAACCACATCAGTACAGTTGGCAGGTTTTGGATGATGCTACCTTTCTGGACTAAGTCACCAATGCGTGGGATTGTTTGACTGGGCACTTGAGTCTTTGAAATTATACACGGGCAAAAAGATTCATTTGTTACGCCGTACTAAAACTGGGGGGGAATATGTAAACAGGGCAAACAATTTAATTGAAAACAGAATCAAGGTACAACTGTATCATGAACGGCTCTAAATATGATACACTGCACTTACACCCACAATGATAACACCATTTTCTAAAATATACATTACATTGTAAAAAGCTGGATTGTTTTGCTTTTATACCGACTTCCATTCGATATCGGAGGTAGTGTAAACCTTAATTAATGTCTCAAAACAATCTTTATGGTGCTCTCTTTAAGAAATAAAACATTGATTAAAAAAGATTACATTCTGTTCATAATTTTTATGGACAGAATTTCTAGGCGCAGTCAAGGCGTTGAGGTGATCCAGTTTGGTAGCTGCAGGTTTATGTCTCTGCTTTTTGCAGATGATGTGGTTGTGATGGCTTCATCTGGCCAGGATCTTCAGCTCTCACTGGATCGGTTCACAGCCGAATGTGAAGCGACTGGGATGGGAATCAGCACCTCCAAGTCCGAGTCCATGGTTCTCGCCCGGAAAAGGGTGGAGTGCCATCACCGGGTTGTGGAAGGGACCTTGCCCCATGTGGTGGAGTTCAAGTACATCGGAGTCTTGTTCACGAGTGAGGGAGAGTGGATCGTGAGATCGGTGCGGCATCTTCAGTAATGCAGACGCTGTATCGATCCGTTGTGGTGAAGAAGGAGCTGAGCCGGAAGGCAAAGCTCTCAATTTACCGGTCGATCTACGTTCCCATCCTCACCTATGCTCATGAGCTTTGGGTTATGACCGAAAGGACAAGATCACGGGTACAAGCGGCCGAAATGAGTTTCCTCCGCAGAGTGGCGGGTCTCTCCCGTAGAGATAGGGTGAGAAGCTCTGTCATCCGGGAGGAGCTCAAAGTAAAGCCGCTGCTCCTCCACATGGAGAGGAGCCAGGTGAGGTGGTTCAGCCATCTGGTAAGGATGCCACCCTAACGCCTCCCTAGGAAGATGTTTAGGGCACGTCCGACCGGTAAGAGGCCACGGGGAAGACCCAGGACACGTTGGGAAGACTGGGGACGCCTCGGGATCCCCCGGGAGGAGCTGGACAAAACAGCTGGGGAGAGGGAAGTCTGGGCTTCTCTGCGACCTCGGATAAGCGGAGGAAAATGAATGGATGGATGGAAAAAGATTACAAATGTTCTTGTATGACATTCCATTGCATGTGTGTCCTGGGATCTTGCCTGGAGATGTGCTTACTGTGTTTACATGTTTCCTGTTCATATTATCATATCTTATTATCATAGTATGCAAAACCAACTTTTCTTACCTGTTGGCACCTGTTTTGTTCCAACCATTGAGATGTGGCGCAATTTTTAATAAAACACTTGTTTTTTTCCAAACAAGCCATTTGGAATTCGAGACAATTATGACATATTTTGTCAGCGGACATCTCCATATATGGTAGGGGTTTACCCGAAGAGCTTTGCGCGAGTCTGACATTTTTATTCAGTTGTAGTCCAAAGTTGGAGTCAATAAGTTCCTTCTTTTTCTCTTCTGCTATATTCCTCCGCTGTTGGCATTTCTAATAAAAAAGTAACGTAAAGTTTTAAATTCTATCCGTCAGTAGACTCGATATGTAAGCGCTAAAATACCACAAGGTGGCTGACAGGGTAGAGAGGCAGTTAAAGTACCAATGATTGTCACACGCACACTCGCTGTGGTGAAATTTGTCCTCTGCATTTGACCCATCCCCTTGTTCACCCCCTGGGAGGTGAGGGGAGCAGTGGGCAGCAGCGGTGCCGCGCCCGGGAATCATTTTTGGTGATTTAACCCCCAATTCCAACCCTTGATGCTGAGTGCTAAGCAGGGAGGTAACGGGTCCCATTTTTATAGTTTTTGGTATGATTCGGCCGGGGTTTGAACTCACAACCTACCGATCTCAGGACGGACACTCTAACCACTAGGCCACTGAGTAGGTTAGGAAGGGGACTCGGTCTGGAGTAGGGCTTTGGCACGTAAGTAAGACCGCCCACGAAACGACACATTCTAAAGAGACAATCAGAAAGTTGATTGAAGACGGTTTAAAAAACAAAATCTATGCAAAATGTTTACCAAGGCACCACTATCACATGTTATGTAGTGTTTTAAACGGAGAAAGAAAATCGTACTATGATCCCTTTAAGTTATGTATTTGTCAACGTAAGTAAGTAAGTACATTTTATTTATAAAGCGCTTTTCACAGATAAAATCACAAAGCGCTGTACAAAACATAAGTGAAGTAAAACAACAATTCAATTAAAACAACAGGGACAACATCATAAAAAGGATACAAAGTGGGTTAAAATTATAGTTAAAAGGTGCATTAACTAAAAGCTTTACTAAAAAGAGAAGTTTTCAAGTGTTTCTTAAAAGTTTCAACACAGTCAAGATCAAATTGTTCCAGAATCTGGGAGCTATAGCCCGGAATGCCAGATCTCCACGGGTTTTAAAACAAGTTTTTGGGATCTTTAGAAGACCCTGGCCTGAAGACCGGAGGCTGTGCCCTGAAGAGTAGGGGCATAGCAAGTCAGTGATGTACTAAAGGGCCCCACCATGCAACGCACGGAATGTCAGGACTAAAATCTTAAACTCAATGCAGAATTTAACTGGAAGCCAATGAAGATATGGGCTTATCTGGGTGCACCGGTCAAGAGTCTGGCAGCCGCATTTTGTACAGTCTGAAGTCTCTTTAGCGGTGACTTGTTGAAAAGAGTGAAAAGAGAATTGCAATAGTCAATGTGAGACGAAATGAACGCATGAATGATCATTTCGAGATCCAATTTTGACAACAAATTTCTCACTGTAGAAATATTTCTGAGATGATAAAAACAGTTTTTGGTCAGTTGACGACAGTGACCCTCCAAAGAACGTATAATTCCAATTTAACATTTACATATAATCCTGGATTATTTAAAATATCGATCCCTTTAAAATAACTGAAAAAATGTGACAACCAACCCAGTGTGTGGCTGCTAAAATTTCGTTTTTAAGTGCTGCTCGGTGGCCTAGTGGTTAGAGTGTCCGCCCTGAGATCAGTAGGTTGTGAGTTCAAACCCCGGCCGAGTCATACCAAAGACTATAAAAATGGGACCCATTACCTCCCTGCTTGGCACTCAGCATCAAGGGTTGGAATTGGGGGTTAAATCTCCGTCTTCCTCCCACCTCCAAAGACATGCACCTGGGAATAGGTTGATTGGCAACACCAAATTGGCCCTAGTGTGTGAATGTGAGTGTGAATGTTGTCTGTCTATCTGTGTTGGCCCTGTGATGAGGTGGCGACTTGTCCAGGGTATACCCCGCCTTCCGCCCGATTGCAGCTGAGATGGGCTCCAGCGCCCCCCGCGACCACGAAAGGGACAAGCGGTATAAAATGGATGGATAACCAAAAAAATTATTCCCGGGCACGGCCACCGCTGCTGCTCACTGCTCCCCTCACCTCCCAGGGGGTGAACAAGGGGATGGGTCAAATGCAGAGGACAAATTTCACCACAATCATTGGTACTTTAACTTGAACTGTAATTGCATCCATCCATTAACTGGCAACGTCAGGGCGCGTGAGCGTGCATGTGTGACGATAAAGTTGTCATCGGTTTGAATATACAACAAGCATGATCCCAGAAGTGAAACGACCTCTTCATTTCGCTGCAGGGTTATGTCCACCAGAAACCACATCTACATTCCCTCGGTGGCTGCAAACCATCTTTTAACACTGAGGTAATGCTGGACTGAGTCCACTACCTCATTTAATGGCCCAGCGACCATGTCTAAATGTCACTTCTACTCTGACACCGTGTCGCACCAGAAGAGGGACACTTTTGAGAAATATAAATATTCCTGGCTGTGGTCCTCACTTTGCTGGTAGTTACTAGGTGTCAGTATTTCTGTCCCATGGCTGTCTTGTGTTACGGCTCTATTTCATTACTTACCGCTCTTGGCTTCCGTATCTAGATGCTTGACAAACCTGGGAACAAAATTACTGCTGTCATGTTTGTAGAAAATGTCAGGCTGGTTCTGCGATGAAAATACTAGTAAACATACGGACTTTGTTACAGAACAATAACCTCTGCTGAAACAGTATCCCCTCAATCACCAAACAGGTTAGCAAAGTTGTCAGGTCACCCGGCAGTGTGATGAGGTGACACCTGGGGGAAACATCGGTGACGTCGCGAGAGCTTGGGTTTCTTTTACTGGAACTGTTTTGACAGCTGACTGGAGAGGCTATCATTTGCTGTGGAATAATCCCCCTTGTAATTTACCGCAACGAGTCTTTGCAAGGCAACACATTCCACGCACACTGCGTTGGACCACGCCCGGCGTGCTGCGTCAAAACTGGTGCACATCCAGGATCTGCAATTAGCCTTGTTTACGAGAAGTATTTCGCAATCTAATTGCTCAGTCCTACTTATGGAAGAAAGATGTTGAATCCACCAACCCGTGTGTTCTTAGTGTGTCATAATTGAGCCCCCTGTATCTTTTAGAATGTAAATTGTTATAACTTCATCATCTACTAACACATTGGCAGCATTGCTAACCAATGTTCCCTCTAATTGTTCATGTGTGTGAGCAAACACAAAAACTCCCTTAGCATTCAGTGGAGCACATGTGAGCAACATCACGCGTGGCAATACCAGCAGCACCCCTGTCTCAAACCAATCTTTTATAATAACACTCAAATGAGAGGAGTCATTTTCATGAGATTATTTTGTAATATTAGTGATTTGGCCCACTTGTAATGAAAATAAAAACAATCTTGTTTTTCATAAGCTATGGATAAGAGTTGTACAATATGTCTGGTTGGGGGTCCTGCTTTGGAAATCATGTGCACCCCTTTCAGAGATCACATTTAGTTCCCCTTAAACATCCTCATGTTGCACAATGAAATGTAAGCATAGGATGAAGTGTGCATTCCTGTAACTTTCTCTAGTAACAGCATTCCATGATTAATATAAATGAATTAACATTAATAATAAATGACAGTAGAATAAGCACACGTATGACTGAGGAGTCATAGTGTAACTTTGTGTGGTGTTTGAGTTGTCCGACTTTTTGTGTGGCCATAAACGCACCAGTGGCTTAGTGCTATGCGTGTTGGTGACAGATGACAAGTTGGTTTTGGCCTGGTTTGTACGGCAGAAAATGACTACCGTATTTCCGGACTAAATTTAGCTAAATTTAGGGGAAAATACAGATTGCTCCATATATAAGCCGCACCCGACTATAAGCCGCAGGGTTTTGATGTGTAATTACCGTAGTATATAGGGGTTCCTGCTACCACGGAGGGGATTGTCGGGACAGAGATGACTGTTTGGGAACGCAAAGCGTCCCATTTATTAACAATAAATCTTTCAATCATTCAATCAAACTTTCACATCTTTGACATGGCGAACAGCATTCGTGCAGAGTACAAATAATACAACGGTGCAAAGTAATACAAAGTGCTCGCCTGTACATTATCAAAATAACCAGCCTACCGGTATATGAAAAGTCAGTCTTTAATCATTGTGTCATCGTCTTCCTCCTGCGTACTAAAACCACCAAAATCCTCTTCGTCGGTGTCGGAGAAGAACAGGCCGTAAATAAGCCGCACTGTTGTATAAGCCGCAGGGACCAGAACGAGGGGAAAAAGTAGCGGCTTATAATCCGGAAATTACGGTAGTTTTTCGAGATAGAAGTTTTTTACTCATGTTTTTGGTGTGGTTATGGCCGAATATAAACAGTTTTGCTCAATAAAGTGATCGATATAATTCCTGGCCTCGAAGCATCTCGATAGACGTTACAATAATTGAACGGTGTTGACGAACACCGTTTGGGCCGCTTGTTGTCACTGTCACTCAGAGTTGCATTGCAAAATTACACAGAATAAATGTCTTTATTTTGTTTAGAATTCAGATGGGATTTGATTTGGTGCGCGGCATATATTTGCTGTGCGCAGAGGACGCTTGAGCAGTGCGCAATTGCGCAGGCGCGCACCTTAGAGGGAACGTTGTTGCTAACATAAGTGCTAGTAACAGATGCACTGTTGTGAACATACAGTAATTATGACCACACACATCTCAATTATTGTGTTTGGTTTTACACTGGGGCTGGCTTTCATTGTTATTTTCTCTACCTCAACCCAACCGGTCGAGGCAGACAGCTTCCCCACAGAGCCTTGGTTCTGTCTGAGGTTTCTTCCCTAGAGGGAGTTTTTCCTTGCCTCCGTTGCCAACTGCTCGCTCATGTGGGGTTTAGTCGCTTCTCGTTCGTATAGGACAGGAATACTGTATCTAACTAAATTGTTTTGGTGGCCACATTTCCAGAAAGCTAAGGACCGGTGGGGTCGGACTTCTCCCTTCACTATTACTCTTATTGTGTATATTTATGAGAACCAGCGTCCTCTACAGTAGACATGTGATTTTGGTCTATTTATTTTGTCAGAGTTAATGACTAAATTACTTTTCTACCAAATTAAACAACTGATTGAACGTCCTCCAAGTCTGATAATTCCATTATTTTTTTGCAGGGGTTGTATATATCGGAGGTCCTGCATGACCTCTGTGACATAAAGCCTGCTGGTACCTAATAATGGGTATGCATGACCTGCATGTCACTAGTCATCTCTGCATCCTGAGGTCACGCCAACAGCAACCATACGCCATCGTGACAATAAGCTCTTTATTTGGGGCAAGTGCTATTTTGTTAGCATTACTATAATGTTAGATCCACTATGGACTGGACTCTCACACTATTATGTTAGATCCACTATGGACTGGACTCTCACACTATTATGTTAGATCCACTATGGACTGGACTCTCACACTATTATGCTAGATCCACTATGGACTGGACTCTCACACTATTATGCTAGATCCACTATGGACTGGACTCTCACAATATTATGTTAGATCCACTATGGACTGGACTCTCACACTATTATGTTAGATCCACTATGGACTGGACTCTCACACTATTATGTTAGATCCACTATGGACTGGACTCTCACACTATTATGCTAGATCCACTATGGACTGGACTCTCACAATATTATGTTAGATCCACTATGGACTGGACTCTCACGCTATTATGTTAGATCCACTATGGACTGGACTCTCACAAAATTATGTTAGATCCACTATGGACTGGACTCTCCACTATTATGCTAGATCCACTATGGACTGGACTCTCACACTATTATGCTAGATCCACTATGGACTGGACTCTCACAATATTATGTTAGATCCACTATGGACTGGACTCTCACGCTATTATGTTAGATCCACTATGGACTGGACTCTCACAACATTATGTTAGATCCACTATGGACTGGACTCTCACGCTATTATGTTAGATCCACTATGGACTGGACTCTCACAACATTATGTTAGATCCACTATGGACTGGACTCTCACACTATTATGCTAGATCCACTCAACGTCCATTGCACTGGTCGCCCGGGGGGGTCCCCACATCTGCGGTCCCCTCCAAGGTTTCTCATTGTTATCCCATTGGGTTGAGTTTTTCCTTGCCCTGATGTGGGATCTGAGCCGAGGATGTCGTTGTGGCTTGTGCAGCCCTTTGAGACACTCGTGATTTAGGGCTATATAAGTAAACATTGATTGGTTGATTGATTGATTGATTGATTGATGTTGAATTGAGGCACACAGATAAATGAACACATTTAATCTGTTTCTTATTAGTATTGAAAAAATACTTGACTGAAAAATGACAGAAATATTATAATAAATATATAATAAATACTTATCTTAGATTAATTATATGTTTAGCTTGTTAGCGTCCTTAGTTGTTCTCATTGATGTGTGTGAGTGTATGTGGGGGCGGGGGGGTTGAGGTTCCCACATCAGTGGGGGGGGGGGGGGGGGGGGTGAGGTTCCCACATCAGTGGGGGGTGAGGTTCCCACATCAGTGGTCCCTTCCAAGGTTTCTCGTTGTTCCCATTGGGTTGAGTTTTTCTTGCCCTGATGTGGGATCTGAGCTGAGGATGTCGTTTTGGCTTGTGCTATACAGGTAAACTTTGTTTGATTGATTTATTGATGTACTGGAAGCCGGCCAATCAGAGCCCTAACAGCACAGGCATCAAACTCAAGGCCCGGGGGGTCAGATCATCATTTTATGTGGTCTGTGAAAAGCTGGAATTGATGTGTGTCAATGAAGGACTTTCTGACTAAATGTATTTTTTCTCTCTAGTTTGACACAAAACATTCACTGCATGCAATTGCATATGTTCTAAACTTTAATATAATCTGATCATGCAACAAGTTATTCCGAGCATTGAATCATCATCAAAAATAAACACTTAATTTAATTAAACTTATATATGTGTACAGCTCTGGTAATGGGTACATTCGCACCCACCTGCACAAATGTACTTCAAAATGTAACAATCCAAATACATATGACTTTTTGTTTGTTTACCAGGGCATGCATATATTATATGCATTAGTTTGACCATTTAAAATCAACGATAATAAAAAGGAGATGCTTGGAAATAGCATAAAAATGCTGCAAAAACTTGGAAAAACGCGATTCATAGCGTTACTCTTTTGGTGTAACCATCATGAGCGTTCTGTTCAGGTATATTTCTTTTATATTTTGATAAATCATCATATTTATGTATTATTAAATTTAAATAGGTATTGATCAATCTTTAAGCTGTGTGTATTTGATTTCAGTTTGCTTTTGACATCTTATTTAGAATTGTAGTTGAAACTTTTACAACCTTGTGTTGCGCTCATGATGGCGTAACCAAACCATTTAATGATGTTATTTTGAACATGTATTCCCTTTTTTACATTTAGTATATCCATCCATCCATTTTCTACCGCTTGTCCCTTTTGTGGTCGCGGGGGGTCGCTGGAGCCTATCTCAGCTGCATTCGGGCGGAAGGCGGTGTACATCCTGGACAAGTCGCCACCTCATCACATTTAGTATATTTAAATATTCATTTATAAACATTGAATACATTTCAAATATCAATAAAATGCAATTGCCTTCATCTTATAGGGTAATGTTTAGTTACACCAAGTCGTGAGCGTAACTCTAAGCTTAAAAAGCATAAAACACCACCAGAATTATATATTAAATATCTCTAATTCTGGTGGTGTTATGCTTTTTTCTTTTTGGAACATGTACTATACATATAATACAATAAAGTCCCATATAAAATTATGTTTCTAGCAATACTTTAATTTTGCCTTTGAAAGTTAGTGGAGCTGTACACATATTAAATGTATATAAAAATGGCGCTGCTGAAGTGGCAACTGGTTGAAGCAGCCCTGTGCTCTTTTATGTGCTCTGTTAGTAAAATATATAATAATCAAACAAAATTTCCTATGCAAATTCTGTAATGAGGCTCTTATTTGTTTCGATTAATTTCTATTCACTGTTACAGGCGGCTCTCTGAGGGCAGCCATAATTGCAATTTGGCACACAATAAAACCAATTTTGACACCCTGCTTTGCAGTCTGCATCGCAAGGTTGGCGCCTGTATTTCTTTGGAGGCTCATGTCAGGCGACGCCAGAGGTTTGAAAGGGGTAGCATCAGGCAGGTTTTCTCAGCGCAGAAGCATGGACACAGACACACTTGCTGTGTCCTTTGGGTGGCGGTATAGCTTCCAGTTTTCACAGTTTAGAAATCATGATTAAATAATTACAGCACCTTGCTAAAATAGAATGTCCTGTTTGAAATGAGATTATATAATATTTGTTCTTAGTCTGTCTACAAGCCACCCCAGATAGTGAATGGAATCTAAGATTTACTACGCTGCAGACAACTGTAGAATTTGTTAATGTTTACTTAAAGAACAATCTGAAGAAACAATGATAAATAAAAAATTGTTAGAAATTATTCATCTTTTTCTGGCATTTCAAGATGGTTTCTGCACACTACATTGCCTGTAGGCACTTAACAAGATCTTGTTCAGTGGCACCATGTTTTGTTTTTTTACTGGAACTTATGATGACTGGATATCTCTTTATACAGAGTCCTGGCAGTGCTATATGCAGTTCTCCAGTTGCCGGTCTCCCTTTGAACCTCTTGCACCTGTGTTGACAGATAAATTAGCATAGTGCAAAGTGTTCATCATTCACACGGACCAAGTTAGGTTTACGGGAGTTGTTTCTGTAAATGGAAAGGGAAATATAAGATGTGAAACTTGACAATCACAGGACAATATTAGAAGTTTGTAGTTGTAAGTTAACTTTTTCACAGCTTTATTGTGCAGTTTAGTGTGACTTTTTGGGAACTCTTGACTGATAACCGCTAAGATGATACTCTCAATGTCCCTTTATTCCTCCATCCCAGTCACTGCTTTTGTGTCTTTGGGCAAGACAATTCATCCACCTTGACTCCAGTGCCACCCAAACTGGTATTTAACTGTTTGGTGGTGGTTTTTAGGATTACTAGGCAGGGTACACCCTGACCTGGTTGACAGTCAATTGCAGGGAACAGTTTAGGGGTGCTCACAAAAATCTATTCACATCTAAATCGTGATTTTTAACAAAACATTCAGATTCTAAATCGATTCATGAGTTTCGAGTATCATTTTTTAAAATTATGTATATATGTATATATATACTGTATATATTTTTTTTTGTGTAATTTACGATTAAAAACATTAAACAACTATTATTGATATTATTATGATTTTTGTTTTTTCTTTTTTTTTTAGTATTGTGTTGAATAAGTTTTGTATTTTTATGTCTTCTCAATTGTTTTGTAATATCCTAAGTGTATTAAACCTAGGATTAGGTTGGATTTGGGGTTGCTCTATTTTCTTTTATTGGATTGATTACCATTTTGTGATTTTTGTCAACATTATTTAAAAAATAAATCTTTAAAAATAGTATTTTTAGACCAACAGTGCGGGTATACGTCGTACGTCAGCAGCCAAGAGGAGATTTTGTAACCTGTAACCTGTAATGTTTTGTAATAATAACTCATATACCAAATCATTTATTACGAGAGTTGATTCTGAATCAAATCGTAACCCAAGAATCGCAATAGAATCAAATCATGAAGTGCCCAAATATTCCCACCTCTGCTATTTACAGTACGTTCACATCTTTTTCACAATTTACGTTTTTGGAATGCGGTAAGAAGACAAAAAAGTAATCATGCGAAACACCACTCAGAGACTGAGAGGACAATATTGAACCACCGTGCGACCCTGCAATAATAATAATTTAAGATAATGTTAAAACATCCATCCATTATCTACCGCTTGTCCCTATCGGGGTCATGGGGGTGCTGGAGCCTATCCCAGCTGCATTCGGGCGGAAGGCGGGGTACACCCTGGACAAGTCGCCACCTCATCGCAGGGCCAACACAGATAGACCAGGGGTCGGCAACCTTTACCACTCAAAGAGCCATTTTGGCAAGTTTCACAAATTAAAGAAAGAAATGGGAGCCACAAAAAAAACTTAAAATGAAAAACACCGCATACAAAGCTTTAATGCTTTGTGCTATGTTAACCAGGGGTCTCCGACACACGTACCGGCACGCACTTTAATGTGGAAATTTGATGTTAGTGCAGCCCGCGAGTTTTGAATGAATGGCGCTTGATAGCGTCATACTTGCCAACCCTCTCACTTTTCCCGGGAGACTCCCGAATATCAGAGCGTGATGACACTGCATTTAGCGCCCTCTACAGTCTGCCCTAACAGTGTACCTGCTCGACCTCATGTAGAATGCAACTTCAGCTTGTTCACGTAAGTGACAGCAAGGCTACTATCTCAGCAGCCACACATCTTACACTGACGGTACCAATACCCAGAATCCCATGCAGCCCTAACTCTTCCGCTCAACCAACGCACGGAGAGGGGGGGGGTTGATGTGTGGGGGGATTTGGTGGTAGCGGGGGTGTACAATGTAGACCGGAAGAGTTAGGGCTACATGGGATTCTGGGTAATGGTTGTGTTGTGTTTAGGTTGTGTTACGGTGGGATGTTCTCCAGAAATGTGTTTTTCATTCTTTTTTGGTGTGGGTTCACAGTGTGGCGCATATTTGTAACGTAACAATGTTAAAGTTGTTTGATATGGCTACCGTCAGTGTAAGCTGTGTGGCTGATGAGTAAGTATGCTTTGCTGTCTACTGTGCATGCAACATGTGGCTGGACTGGCACGCTGTATGTAAATGCTGTAGAGGACAATTACTTCAGTGCAATTAGAGCACGCCCTTTATTTAGTAATTAGAGTGTAAATAGGATTATTGTTTCCCTGGGAGTAATCTAGGAGAGACACTAAGATCCATAATTCTCCTGGGAAAATCGGGGGAGTCGGCACGTATGTAGCTGAGCCGCATCAGAGTGGTCAAGGAGCCGCATGCGGCTCTGGAGCCGCGGGTTGCCGACCCCTGAGATAGACAGACAACATTCACACTCACATTCACACACTAGGGCCAATTTAGTGTTGCCAATCAACCTATCCCCAGGTGCATGTCTTTGGAAGTGAGAGGAAACCGAAGAACCCGGAGAGAACCCACGCAGTCACGGGGAGAACATGCAAACTCCACACAGAAAGACCCTGGGCGTTAAAACAGTGTTAAAACAACAAAACATTTTTAATAGCGATGTGAGATGATTAAATTTTTAACCAGATGAATCACACTTTTGCATTTTGATTAATTGCGATTATTTGCGGTAAATCATTTTTGCGTACATAAGTTTAATTAACTTAAAAAAAGATCCCAATATTTGGACACAAATGCATTTTTATTGTCAGGATGTCACAGAGGAACATTTAAAAAAAAGGTTTCACTTGAAGGCACATCATTTATTTGTTCAAAACTTGGTAATCTAAAGCAGTGTTTTTCAACCTTTTCTAAGCCAAGGCACATTTTTTTCATTGAAAAAAATCCAGAGGCACACCACCGGCAGAAAACATTAAAAATGTAAACTCAGCAGCCGATATTGACAGTAAAAAGTCGTACTCGCAATTGTTGGGTATGAATTCAAACCATAACCAAGCATGCATCACTATAGCTCTTGTCTCAAAGTAGGTGTACTGTCACGACCTGTCACATCATGCGTGACTGATTTTGAGTTTTTTGCTGTTTTCCTGTGTGTAGTGTTTTAGTTGTTGTCTTGCGCTCCTATTTTGGTGGCTTTTCCTCTTTTGTTGGTATTTTCCTGTAGCAGTTTCATGTCTTCCTTGAACGCTATTCCCCGCACCTGCTTTGTTTTCGCAATCTAAGTTGTGCGGACGCTATCCTTCTTTGTGGGGACATTGTTGATTGTCAGGTCATGTACGGATGTACTTTGTGGACGCTGTCTGCTCCACACGCTGTAAGTCTTTGCTGTCGTCCAGCATTCTGTTTTTGTTTACTTTGCAGCCAGTTCAGTTTTAGTTTCGTTTTGCATAACCATACCTAAGCTTTAATGCCTTTTCTTAGCGGCACTCACCTTTTGTTTATTTTTGGTTTAAGTGTTAGATACCTTTTTACCTGCACATTGCCTCCCGCATATTGTGATCATGTCTACAAAGCAATTCGCTACCTGCTGCCATCTACTGATATGGAAGAGTATTACACGGTTACTCTGCCGAGCTCTAGACAGCACAGACACTCAACAACAACACATTTGTGGATTATAATTACTGGTTTGCAAAAAATATTTTTAACCCAATTAGGTGAAACTACATAATCTCCCACGGCACACCAGACTGTATCTCATGGTACACGAGTGTGCCGCGGCACAGTGGTTGAAAATCACTGTTCTAGAGTCCCGCAGTCGGAGTCTACTCACTCATCTTTGCACTGACCGTAAAGCATACTGCAGTTAAGGTAAAGGAGAATGTACGGTCAAAATAAATTGTGTGATTAATATGCATTTCTACATGATTAATGCGATCATGTTTTGTAATTTATCGACCTAATTTTTGAACTCTTGAAAGACAGAGCTCTCCTTTGCTCTGGCGCTTTGCTTTACAAAGCACATGCTGTAAATTGCAAATAAGCAACAACTGTCATGATCTTTCATTCCTGTTTTGGTTTTGCGTTGTATTCCTGCGTTTAGTGTTTGTTTCCATTTTCAGCGCTCATTCCTCTTTTCTACTTCCTGTTGGTGTGCTGACTCCTCAAACCTTTTCCCTATCGTAGTTAGGAGGGTTCATTGTTTGTTGATCATTGTTTGTTTGTGCTATATAGCAAAGGTTTGGAAGCTCCCCCTATGCTGAGTATTATGGTTATTAAATGCATTTCTTACCTGCTTTTCATCTCATGTCTCCCCATCTTGGGGTCACAACTACCGCAACAATACCAAGACGTCACAGACAACAATGTTAACAAATCACTGTATGTACCGTATTTTCAGGACTATACACCACTACTTTTTTTCCTACGCTTTGAACCCTGCGACTTATAAAAGAGTGCGGCTAATTTATGCATTTTTTTTGGTAACGGCCACAATGTTTTGAAATAAACAAATAGTTTTCATAGAACACTGACAGAGACACTGAAAAGGTGTGTTATTGTTTGTGTTATGGTGCCATCTTTTGGACGAGTTCAGTCACTGCGCGAACTTCCAAGTATTTCCTTCTGTTTAGTGCTTTGAATTGGAAGTACAAGTGCCGTTCCGTTTACTCGTCGTCGATAGCGTTCCTACTCGTGTGAATTCTTCATTCATCACTCCAAGCAACGTTTGTAAGTTTTACAATATAACTACAACTATTCATACTTACTAAACCGTCACATGTTTGATAATAGCTTTTTCATGCATATTGTATGTGCTATCGTAATGTAGTCAAGCTGTCATCGTTAACATTAGCTAATATGCTAACACGTTTACAAGTGTCTGTGTTAGTGTTATTAACTTATAATGACATTCCTTTTGTATTGTTTAGGTTTCACAAGTTCCTCAGTAAATTCCCCAAAACGTCACCATGGAGTTATTGAGTCCGTTCAGCTGATTGGAAAGCGAGCTTCCGCAGCTAGTGGGTCCATGACGATGACTTCTGTTTTTCTTGATCAGCCATTTTACTGCCATGATACAGGCACACATTGGAAACATTTACAAAATCTTTCTGTGTAAATAACTAATTTCACAACGTATATATCTGCGGCTTATAGTCCGGTGCAACTAATATATGAAATATATATATATATTATATATATATTATATATTTGAGTGCGGCTTATATACCAGCGCGATGTATAGTCTGGAAAATCTGATACATTCTTCTCTCTTTGTTGAGGCTAAAAAAACACACAATTCAAAGAACGCTCAAAATTATGAATTGGATGCTAGCACAGTATGATGAGATGCCGCGTGACGTCCTGCATGATGACGGTTCAACCTGTATGTGTTTGTGAAGCTTTTAATGCCATTGTTCACCCCAAAAGTGTCCAAATTGTGTAATTTCGGAATATTACAATTTGGAGGTTTTACTGTAATCAATATTGGGTAAATTGTAAAGCCAGTATTACAGTAAAAATATACTGTATGTAGTTTTGACCCAGCGTACATTTCATTTTTTCCACACAGGCAGTGTTGAGTAAAAAGTGTGTTCTTGACAATCACATGCAAGACAGGTTACCTTCACCTGCTCGTGTTCATGTTCATACTGTACTCACCAAGCCGCTAATGGTTTCACAAGTATTTCCACTCGTTATTGTGTTCATTTTCACACTGTTATTCAAAGTACAGCTCAGCAGCATTTATACACCTGTGGACACACGAGCATTGGATAACAAATCATTCGTCATTTTTCATTCTGGTTGTGTGTTCTTCCGTGGCCTTTTTCCACCAACAAGTGTGCATTCAATATGTTCAATGTACCTCACAGTATTATACATTTGTTTTGGCTTCTGTCATGGTAAAACAATTGTGAAGAATGATATTTGATTCACAGTATGTAGATTTTAGAAAGGTACAATAAAAATATGAATTAAAAAAATAATACAGTGGAACCTGGATTTACGAACTTAATTGGCCCTTGAACAGGGTTTGTAAATAGACAAGTTTGAATAATTGATGCAAATTTCTCCATAGGAAATAATGTGAACATGAATAATGGGTTCCAGCATCGACAAAAGTCCATACTTGAGTAAATATTTGTACACTTTTAACACAGGCTATACCGTCCTCTAAATCAGTGGTCTCCAATCTTTTTTGCACCACGGACTGGTTTTTAGTAGGCATTATTTTCAGGGACCGGCTTTCCACTTGTGCCAGATAAATACAGCAAAATTAAGTGTATGAAAAATACAACAAACTATAACTAGAGATGTCCGATAATATCAGACTGCCGATATTATCGGCCGATAAATGCTATAAAATGTAATATCGTAAACTATCGGTATCGGTTTCAAAATTATCGGTATTGGTTTTCATAAAGTAAAAATGTATGACTTTTTAAAACGCAGCTGTGTACACAGACGTAGGGTGAAGTACAGAGTGCCAATAAACCTTAAAGGCACTGCCTTTGCGTGCCGGCCAAGTCACATAATAGCTACGGCTTTTCATACACACAAGTGAATGCATGGCATACTTGGTCAACAGCCATACAGGTCACACTGAGGGTTGCCGTATAAACAACTTTAACACTGTTACAAATATGCGCCACACTGTGAACCCACACCAAACAAGAATGACAAACACATTTCGGGAGAACATCCGCACCGTAACACAACAGAACAAATACCCAGAACCCCTTGCAGCACTAACTCCTCCAGGACGCTACAATATACACATCCCCCCACCCCCCAACCCTGCCCACCTCAACCTCCCTATGCTCTCTCAGGGAGACATTGTCCCAAATTCCAAGCTGCTGTTTTGAGGCATGTTAAAAAAAATAATGCACTTTGTGACTTCAATAATAAATATGGCAGTGCCATGTTGGCATTTTTTTCCATAACTGGAGTTGATTTATTTTGGAAAACCTTGTTACATTGTTTAATGCATCCAGCGGGGCATCACAACAAAATTAGGCATAATAATGTGTTAATTCCACGACTGTATATATCGGTATTGGTTGATATCGGTATCGGTAATTAAGAGTTGGACAATATCGGATATCGGCAAAAAAGCCATTATCGGACATCTCTAACTATTACGCTGAATTAGAGTTTCTTTGCAATGAGATATGTTCATTAATGTGCATTTTTTATTTAGCCTTTATTTAACCAGGTAAAATCCCATTGAGATCAAATATCTCTTTTCCAAGGGAGACCTGGCCAAGAGGGCAGCAGCAAGGTTACATTAAAAACAGTAAACAACACATAAAACTTTAAATTTACAACATTAAAACTTGCTCACATAACACATGTGCATACAGACAAGGTAGACTGCAGTCCTTTCACAGAAGCTTTAAACTCATTTAATGTAACAAGGGTTTGAAGTTGAATATTTGATTGTAAGTTATTCCAAGCCTTCGCTGCTGAAAACCTAAATGCTTTCTTGCCCAGTTCAGTTCTCACTTTGGGGACGACAAATTGAAGAACATTCATTGAACGAAGATTGTGACTTCCTTGTTTCTTTGTTAAAAGACAAGACAGATAAGATGGAGTGATACAAAGAGTGGTTTTGTAGATGAACACATACCAATGATTGAGGCGTCACAAAGTTATAACAAATATAAAAAATGGCAACTTCCCATGAGGAATTTTATTGTACATCTATAAACGAGCTTATAGATGTGTCTAGTGCACAGATGTCAAACTCAGATCTGGCCCTCCACGTCATTTTATATGGCCCGCAAAAGCCTGGAAATAATATGTTTCAATAAAATACCTTATATTTTCTTTCTCTACTTTCTTATTTTCTTACTAAAGGTTTTTTTCTAGTTTGACAGGGAAAAAAAATTGTGTCCAATATTGCAACAAATATTATATTATCTAACTTTGTTGGTCAAAATCCAAATAAATACTTAAATATCTGCTTAATTTATGGTTTCGAAGCAAGTTATCCATCAAAGTGTACACTATAAAAATGACCAATAGATTTTACTGTAAGATTTAGGGTGTTTTTTTACAGCATATTACTGTAAGTTGAAAAAAAAAAGACAAATGTTTGTTTTTTTACAGTAAAATTCTGTCGACTGAGCTGTCAGTTTTTTGTTTTTTTTTAAATCCACAGTTGATGATTTTATGATACCACATTTTATTATGGTAAAAAACTGGCAGGTCAGTTGCCAAAATAAAATTTAACAGAAGTACTGTATTTCTATTGTCATGTTGTAAAAATATTAAAAATAAAATACCACCATACACATACAGTAAATGTCTGGCAACTACGCTGCCAGTTTTTTCCTGTAAAAAACAGTGGTCAAATCCACAGATTTGTTTCTATCTTTACGTAAAAAAAATTTTAAATATTTAAATGCATAGGAAAATTCATAAATTATTTACTGTTACAAGCGGCCCTCTAATAGCAGCCATGACCTCAGTGTGGCCCTCAATGAAAACAAGTTTGACACCCCTGGTCTAGAGCAGTGTTTTTCAACCTTTTTAAAGCCAAGGCACATTTTTTTCGTAAAAAAAATACAGAGGCACACCACCAGCAGAAAAGGTTAAAAAAATTAAACTCCACCAGGTTGTTGTGCCTTATTTTGAGTTTGTTGTTGTTTCCTGTGTGTAGTGCTTCAGTTCCTGTCTTGCGCTGTTATTTTGGTGACCCTTCCTGTTTTCTTTGTGTTCTCCTGTAGCAGCTTCACACCTTCATTTGAGTGCTATTGCCCCCACCTGATTTGTTTTCGCAATCAAGACTATTGAAGTTGTGCGTACGCTATCCTTCTTTGTGGGGGGATTGTCGATTGTCATGTCATGTACGGATGTGCTTTGTGGACGCCGTCTTTGCTCCACACGCTGTAAGTTTTTGCTGTCGTCCAGCATTCTGTTTTTGTTGACTTTGCAGCCAGTTCAGATTTACTTTTGTTTTACATAGCCATTCCTATGCTTCAGTGCCTTTTCCTAGCGGGACTTGCCTTTTGTTAATTTTTGGTTTAAGCGTTGCATACCTTTTTACCTGCACTCTGTCTCCCGCTGTGCTCTGCATTTTGGGATCACGACAAACCATCCTCGACGCGTTCCGACTTCTACAAAGCAATGAACGACCTGCTGCCACCTACTGGTATGGAGTATTACAAGATTACCCTGCCAAGCTCTACACAGCACAGGCACTAGACAACGGCACATTATTAGGATTATTGATTAGCAAAAAAACATTTTTTGGACCAATTAGGTTAAGTTGCATAATTTCCCACGGCACACCAGACAATATCTCACGGCACACTAGTGTGCCGCGGCACAGTGGTTGAAAATCACTGGTCTAGAGGGACAGTTAAGTTAAGGTAAGTTAAGTTAAAGTTAAGTTAAAGTACCAATGATTGTCATACACACACTAGGTGTGGTGAAATGTGTCCTCTGCATTTGACCCATCCCCTTGTTCACCCCCTGGGAGCAGTGGTCAGCAGCAGTGGCCGCGCCCGGGAATCATTTTGGTGATTTAACCCCCAATTCCAACCATTGATGCTGAGTGCCAAGTAGGGAGGTAATGGGTCCCATTTTTATAGTCTTTGGTATGACTCGGCCGGGGTTTAAACTCACAACCTACCGATCTCAGGGTGGACACCACTGCCCGGCCCGGTAGCAAATGCGTCACGGACCGGTACGGGTCTCCAGACCGGTGGTTGGGGACCACTGCTCTATATTAAACAAACAAAGGGATGAAGGATCAACTTTCCATTTAATAACAAAGTTAAAATAACAACAACCAGCTGAAATGTCTTCCTCATATGTAGCCTCCCTGCTGAGACGCACGCCTACTGTCACTAGTCCTGTGGTGCACTCAATCTACAATCACAGAACTCTTCAACTTTAAAGGCGAGGTCACTACAATAATTAGGAACAAAAATAAAATCCTCTTGTTTGTGTAATCTTCTTGACGTGGAACTTGAGGGACGGGGAGGAGTTGGAAGTAGGGGTGGAACGATTCGAAAAAATGAAAAACATTTTGTGACGTCATCACTGGTGTTTTTTTGAAAGACGCAAGCCAGCACCACCACTCGCATCAACATCGCGGGTGAAAACATGGAAAAGTGTGGGAAGATTTCTTCCTAGTATTGTTAAAAAATAGGATTGCCTTGCTCATATTGCAAAGGATATTTTGTTTTAAAGGCCTACTGAAATGAAATGTTTTTATTTAAACGGGGATAGCAGATCCATTCTATGTGTCATACTTGATCATTTTGCAATATTGCCATATTTTTGCTGAAAGGATTTAGTAGAGAACATCGACGATAAAGTTCACAACTTTTGGTCGCTGATAAAAAAAGCCTTGCCTGTACCGGAAGTAGCGTGACGTCAAAGGTTGAAAGGCTCCTCACATCTCCCCATTGTTTACACCAGCAGCGAGAGCGATTCGGACCGAGAAAGCGACGATTACCCCATTAATTTGAGCCAGGATGAAAGATTCGTAGATGAGGAACGTGAGAGTGAAGGACTAGAGTGCAATGCAGGACGCATCTTTTTTCGCTCTGACCGTAACTTAGGTACAAGCTTGCTCATTGGATTCCACACTCTCTCCTTTTTCTATTGTGGATCACGGATTTGTATTTTAAACCACCTCGGATACTATATCCTCTTGAAAATGAGAGTCGAGAACGCGAAATGGACATTCACAGTGACTTTTATCTCCACGACAATACATCGGCGAAACACTTTAGCTACGGAGCTAACGTGATAGCATTGGGCTTAACTGCATATAGAAACAAAAGAAATAAGCCCCTGACTGGAAGGATAGACAGAAAATCAACAATACTATTAAACCATGGACATGTAAATACACGGTTAATGCTTTCCAGCCTGGCGAAGGTTAACAATGCTGTTGCTAACGACGCCATTGAAGCTAACTTAGCAACGGGACCTCACAGAGCTTTGCTAAAAACATTAGCTATCCACCTACGCCAGCCAGCCCTCATCTGCTCATCAACACTCGTGCTCAGCTGCGTTCCAGCGATCGACGGAGCGACGAAGGACTTCAGCCGATCACCGATGCGGTTGGCGGCTAGCGTCGGATAGCGTGTCTGCTATCCACTTCAAAGTCCTCCTGTTTGTGTTGCTGCAGCCAGCCGCTAATACACCGATCCCACCTACAACTTTCTTCTTTGCAGTCTTCATTGTTCATTAAACAAATTGCAAAAGATTCACCAACACAGATGTCCAGAATACTGTGGAATTTTCAGATGAAAACGGTGCTTTTTGTATTGGATACAATGGCGTCCGAATACTTCCGTTTCAACGATTGACGTCACGCGCATACGTCATCATACATAGACGTTTTCAACCGGAAGTTTAGCTGGAAATTTAAAATTGCACTTTATAAGTTAACCCGGCCGTATTGGCATGTGTTGCAATGTTAAGATTTCATCATTGATATATAAACTATCAGACTGCGTGGTCGGTAGTAGTGGGTTTCAGTAGGCCTTTAATGACTCTATATCTGTGATACGGGAGCTTTAAAAGCGGAGGAAAGTCGGACATCTCGAGAATGCGGTCTCAACTCGGTAAGATTGTTAGCTTGTACATTACATAGCTAACAAGTGTAAGACAAAGTTGTGTGAAAAATAGATATAACAAATCATATAGTAGATGTAGATGCCCATATCGGCTGTTCAGATTTATTTTACAAAAGAGAAGTGTAGGATACTTCTCTTGTTGCCTTATTTGTATTTGACTTTATTAAATGTATTTATATTATCATTTGGTGCAGCCGGGCCGGAGCAGGAGGGGATAGAAAGAGAAAAAAAGGAAGACCGAGGGGGGAATTGTGGGGACAAGAGGGGGATTAGACAGAGAGACAAAAACAACAACAGCAAACACAACAACAACAACAACAACAGAGCAACATCAGCAAATACGACATGTACAAATATGATGGTAAAAGTAATAGCAAATAAGCAGTTAGTGAAAAAAATAAAAAATAATACAGAAATGACAATGAGCATTATTACATTAAAAATGAAGCAATATGAATACCAATAGAAATAGCGCTATTGATAATAAACAATACTAATACTTTACCTTTATTATCAACAATACAATTGTTCAAATGCAACAATACATATACGTAATGATAGCTTGAGATACGAAAGAATGCAGAAAAATGGAGGGGAAGAGAGAGAAGCAACCTACATTAACCTTGTAGATTGTTATAGTAACAATAGGTTAAGCTTTGTCAGTGTGCCATGTGTTATACCCAGTTTACCCTAGGGCAACAAAGTTAGTATATGTTTGATGAAACGTGATTATGTGCATGAGTGTATGTGTGCATATGTACTTGAATATGTACAGTATGTGTATATGTGTGCTTGTACAGTGAATGTATATGTACAGTATGTGTATATGTGTGTTTGTACAGTGAATGTATATGTACAGTATGTGTATATGTGTGTTTGTACAGTGAATGTATATGTACAGTATGTGTATACAGTATATGTGTTTGTACAGTGAATGTATATGTAAAGTATGTGTATGTGTGTGTTTGTACAGTGAGTGTATATGTACAGTATGTGTATATGTATGTTTGTACAGTGAATGTATATGTACAGTATGTGTATATAGTATGTTTGTATAATGAGTGTGCGTGTGGATGTACGAACTTTGAGTGTGTAAATATGTACTGTATTTGAATATGTATGTGGGAGCGTAGGTACCTATGTATGTGTGTATGTATGCAAGTGAGTATATGTGAATTTGCATGTACAATACATTTGACTCCCAGTGTGTGCGGGAGCCAGAGTACGGCCCCAGCCTCCCCGAGAGCCCAACCCACAAACAGTAGGTGTGGTGCCCAGGGAGCCAGGGACCACCGCCCCCACGCAGCCAAGCCGGACAGCGACAGGAACCCCAGAGCCTGGCCCACCGTGCCGCCCACAAGGGCCAGCAGCAGGCCGCAGACAGACGCACCCGGCAGAGAACAAGGCACGAGAAAAGCAGGGGGAAGCCAGACCCCAAGCCAGCGAGAGACCCGACCCCACACGGGCAGAAAGGCGGGACGCCCCGCCCGAGGGGCCCGGAGACCCCCCGCAACCGGACGGGAAAACCGCCCCCTCCCCACCGGCAACCGGGCCCCCACGAGCCCACCCCCCACCCCCGGAGAGCGCGGCGAGGCCAGCCCCAGGCCACCCCACCCAAACCGGCCGCCACAGGACCACCCAGCACGGGGCCACGGGAACCACCCACCCCACCCGCAGGGACCCCAACGATGGAGATGGAACAACCAGCAACCGCCCCGCCGAGTCCCCCCCTGAGGTAGGGGAAAATAAATAAATAAATAAATAATAATAATAATATTAATAAAATATATTAAAAAACTTTTTTTTTTTTTTTTTAAAGAATTAAAAGAAGATCACAGACATGCTGACACACAAGGTCGCCGCCCCAACAACTGGCCGACTCGCAGCACCTGTCCTTACTTTTAAATGGACAAAAGTTCAATAGTTATTAAAAAACATTTAACACCCTAATGAGCAGCATAGTTACAGTATAAATACATATTTATGAACAAATTAGTCATCTTTGTTGTTAGTAGGCACATCTTTTAAATATCTCAGGCTGAACTCAAATATGGCTAAATTAGAGCCATGTGTAAGCTTTATAAGCCGACGAGTTGACTAACCGTTAAGATAGTCGATAAATAGTCGACTATCTAAATAGTTGTTAGTTGCAGCTCGTGTTGGGAGGCAGTGTCTTCCTGAATGTTTCAAACCACACCTTGATTGTCCATTGCTTTCTTTTGACCCATATTAAGCTAACAAGACTAGAAAAATGTTGTAAAAATGCTAAAAAAAAAAAAACAACAACTAAAAAGCACACAAGTTAGCACTTAGCACAGTCGCTAACAACAAGAACAAACACAGGTAAGGAACACAAAGGGTGGATGAAACGATGATACAGACACAAGTTTCGTACACCAAAGCATTTTTTTTATTCTGTCTGTGGTTTGTAAATCGAAAAGTTTGTACAATGAGGGGTTCAAAAATTGAATATTCTTTGATGTTTACCTTTATTAGAATTTACTAAATTTCCTTTATTTAATATGAAAATGTTGACTATAAGATACAGTAGAGGCCAAACGTTTGGACACACCTTCTCATTGTAATGGGACGGCGTGGCGAAGTTGGTAGAGTGGCCGTGCCAGCAATCGGAGGGTTGCTGGTTACTGGGGTTCAATCCCCACCTTTTACCATCCTAGTCACGTCCGTTGTGTCCTTGGGCAAGACACTTCACCCTTGCTCCTGATGGCTGCTGGTTAGCGCCTTGCATGGCAGCTCCCGCCATCAGTGTGTGAATGTGTGTGTGAATGGGTAAATGTGGAAATACTGTCAAAGCGCTTTGAGTACCTTGAAGGTAGAAAAGCGCTATACAAGTATAACCCATTTATCATTTATTCATAATAATCATTTATTCTTCTGTTGTTTGGATGCTTTACATGAGTTTTGGATGATACCACAAATTTGGGTATCAATCCGATACCAAGTCGTTACAGGATCATACATTGGTCATATTCAAAGTCTTCATGTGTCCGGGGACATATTTCCTGAGTTTACAAACATTTTTTTTAAATGAAATAAGAAGTTTTGATGCCAAAAAATATCGACGTAATCATAGCAGTATTGACTAGATACGCTCCTGTACTTGGTATCATTACAGTGGATGTTAGGTGTAGATCCACCAATGGCGTTTGTTTACATTTTGACACCGGTGAGCTACGGTGTGTAGTGAAGCATGTTTAGCTATTCCTCGTCCTGCAGGGATGATACTTGTAAGAAACATACTTTATTTATCGCCAGAGAGGCGAAGATTAGTGATTTAGAAGTAGCTAAAACACTGCAGACTGCGAATTGACCTTCGCTGCTAGCTAGCTAGCCATGTCTTAAAGCACCTCTTCCTGAGGGCGTTTCAGTGTTATAACTTCACCGTTATCGTTAGTTTTTAAGCCAAAATGCATCCGTTCTCCCTTTACTGTCTACACACTGTGTCTGCTTGTAAGTACTCTGTGATTGTGTGCTGCCGAACATGCTCGTCTACTCGTAAACCAGCAATGACACGACATGACGACAACGGGGAGGCTGGGAAGTGGGGGACCGGTGCTTTTCAGAGGCGGTATAGTACCCAATATGATTCATTAGTACCGTGGTACTATTCTAATACCGGTATACCGTACAACCCTAATACATTCTACCTATTGTATCTATTACTGCCTACTCTGTGTGCCATGTGGCTGCAGCAGTGGGCATGCACAAGTCCAGGAGAGTGTCAGATCACAAGAGCCAGCACTCTGCCCTATGTCTCTGACCACGTTGGCTCCTGCAAGTAACACGGACGTGCTACGATGAAAAGTATTGTGTGTACAACACAGGTTACTCTGAGAAAATGCACGTCCCTCACGTTCTCAAGTGTGTGAGTGTGTTTACCGAAGCCTTGTTTGCCCAAACGGTACCTTGCCTCACTAGGTGAAGTTATAAGTCGACCTGTGTTTGTACTGTAAATAAGTGAGAGTCTGCCTTCAGCGTGCGTGCGTGTGTGTGTGTGTGTGTGTGTGTGTGTGTGTGTGTGTGTGTGTGTGTGTGTGTGTGTGTGTGTGTGTGTGTGTGTGTACCTGTACACACTTTGTGACAGATGCGGGTAGCAGTGTGTTTGCTCTCAGAGAGGATGTGAGGAATATCTCGTCCCTCCTTCAAACCGCCTGCTCCCTGGCTTGGTTCGGCCATGTAGATCTAACGCTTGTTGATATGTTCTGACTCTTGGCAGCAAAGTGACATCATCACTACTCCTAGACCGGAGCTCCTTCATCATACGGGCTGCAGGGCGCGCTCGAAACAGTTTGCTTACTCACAACTACGTCCATATCACCAGTCTGTCAGCTGAGATGTTGTGACTTGTTTTGGAGACCCAGGGAAATGTTAGGGGCGGGAGAAAGTATTTGGTGTAATGTTGCATAATATCGCCATACAGTAAATGGGTTGGACTTGATAGAGCACTTTTCTTACCTTCAAGGCACTCAAAGCACTTTGACACTATTAACACATTCACCTCCTGACTGAGGGTTCAGTATTTTGCTCAAGGATACTTGGACATAGTGTTGTAACGATACCAATATTTTGGTACCGGTACTAAAATCATTTCGATACTTTTCGGTACTTTTCTAAATAAAGGGGACCACAAAAAAATTGCATTATTGGCTTTATTTTAACAACAAATCTTAGGGTACATTAAACATATGTTTCTTATTGCAGTTCTCTACTGAAATGAATTTTTTTTTATTTAAACGGGGATAGCAGATCTATTCTATGTGTCATACTTGATCATTTCGCGATATTGCCATATTTTTGCTGAAAGGATTTAGTATAGAACAACGACGATAAAGATTGCAACTTTTGGTATCTGATAAAAAAAGGCTTGCACCTACCGGAAGTAGCGTGACGTAGTCAGTTGAACATATACGCAAAGTTCCCTATTGTTTACAATGATGGCCGCATGAAGTGAGAGAGATTCGGACCGAGAAAGCGACAATTTCCCCATTAATTTGAGCGAGGATGAAAGATTTGTGGATGAGTAAAGTGCAAGTGAAGGACTAGTGGGGAGTTGAAACTATTCAGATAGGGAAGATGCTGTGAGAGCCGGGGGTGACCTGATATTCAGCTGGGAATGACTACAGCAGTAAATAAACACAAGACATATATATACTCTATTAGCCACAACACAACCAGGCTTATATTTAATATGCCACAAATTAATCCTGCATAAAAACACCTGCGTGTTTGTTATGCTAGCTCCTAGCTCCTCTGCTAGCTCCTAGCTCCATAGAACATGCCAATACAATTCAAACACCTGATCAACACACACAATCACTCAGCCCAAAAGACCGTTTACCTAACCCAAGGTTCATAAAGCTTATATATTTTTAAAAAGTTACGTACGTGACGCGCACGTACGGTACGGTACGTGTTATGCTAGCTCCTAGCTCCTCTGCTAGCTCCTAGCTCCATAGAACATGCCAATACAATTCAAACACATGATCAACACACACAATCACTCAGCCCAAAAGACCGTTCACCTAACCCAAGGTTCATAAAGCTTATATATTTTAAAAAAGTTACGTACATACGCAAAAAAAAGCCCAAGCTGCATACTCACAGTAGCACGTCTGCGTCTTTGTCATCCAAATCAAAGTAATCCTGGTAAGAGTCTGTGTTGTCCCAGTTCTCTACAGGCGTCTGTGTATCGAAGTCAAAAGTCCTCCTGGTTAGAGTCTCTGTTATCCGAGTTCTTCCATCTTGGCTGCATCTTTCGGGAATGTAAACAAAGAAGCGCCGGCTGTGTACTGTTGTGGCTGACTACGTTCGAAAAATACGTCCATTTCGCACCGACAACTTTCTTCTTTGCTTGCTCAGCTTCCTTCTTCATAATGCAATGAACATGATTGAAACAGATTCACGAACACAGATGTCCAGAATACTGTGGAATTATGAAATGAAAACAGAGCTTTTTCGTATTGGCTTCAATGTGGAAGGCATACCCGTGTTCGCCGGTCTACGTCACGCGCATACGTCATCCTCAGAGGCGTTTCGAACCGGAAGTTTAGCGGCAAATTTAAAATGTCACTTTATAAGTTAACCCGGCCGTATTGGCATGTGTTATAATGTTAAGATTTCATCATTGATATATAAACTATCAGACTGCGTGGTCTGTAGTAGTGGGTTTCAGTAGGCCTTTAAGTCCTGTAATAAAATAGTGAACATACAAGACAACTTGTCTTGTATGTAAACAAACAAAGGCTCCTAATTAGTCTGCTGACGTATACAGTAACATATTGTGTCATTTATCATTCTATTATTTTGTCAAAAATATTAAGGACAAGTGGTAGAAAATGAATTATTAATCTACTTGTTCATTCACTGTTAATATCTGCTAACTTTCTCTTTTAACATGTCCTATCTACACTTCTGTTAAAATGTAATAATCACTTATTCTTCTGTTGTCTGGATGCTTTACATTAGTTTTGGATGATACCACAAATTTGGGTAATCAATCCAATACCAAGTCGTTACAGGATCATACATTGCTCATATTCAAAGTCCTCATGTGGTCTGAGGACATATTTCCTGAGTTTATAAACATAATATAAATTTAAAAAACAACACAAAAGAAGATGTTGTGATTAGGGCTGGGCGATATATCGAATATACTCGATATATCGCAGGTTTGTCGCTGTGAGATATAGAAAATGACTATATCGTGATATTCGAGTATACGTTCTCACGCAGTTGCTTTTAGCTGCAGGCATTCCACTACAGGCTCTTCTCACTCTTTCTTGTCTCTTCTTCTCACAGAGACATAAAACAAGCGCACCTTCTTACATACGTCACATACTGTCAGACGTGCAACGTCATACGCTCTCGCCGAGCAGACAGGTAGCGACATGGTAACGTTAGCTGTGATGCTAGTGGTAATACGAAAGAAAGAAGGTGCGAATCTGGTAACAAATGAAGGAATAATTAATTCCCAAGAAAAACAGCAGGGAGTCCATCGTCTGGCGGGGGTTTGGCTTCAAACGGGTAGATGGTGAACATTTATGCGGCAAAAGCGTTGCTACAAAAAGTAGCACCACTGCTGATGTGTAGCATCATTTGAAAAGTCACCCACTAGAGAATGAAGAGTGCTTGAAACTCCGCATGTCAACATCTCCGTTCGGTGCCATACCCACAAAATGCCCAAGCAACCATTTCCACATCAACACCGTATGAAAAAAATAGTCAACAACTGAAGGAGATAACGTCCGCAGGAACCTACCACATAGAAGGACGTACACAATTTGATTTCCTATTATGCAGCTCATTTTTATTTGACAGTTATTGAAATATCTCGTGTGACATCATGCACAAAAGTGCACTTTATTTGTTTTTAACTATTTTAGTGGCGTTCTGTACAAAAAGTGCACTTCAATGTTGTGTTGTTTTGATATGTCATCTTAGTGACATCATGCACAAAAGTGCATTAATAGCTTGTTTTAAAATGTCTCTGACAATCTTGCACTTTGTTTTGGGAATGACATGAATGTTTGTGCCACTGCTTAATAACTGTTTAATAAATACAGTTTTGCTAAATTGACTTAGTTGTGATTTCCCTCTCTGCATGAAAGTTTAAATTGAGCATATATTAATGCAGTATGAACAAGAATGTTTTAATGTAGACACATCATCATCATACTGCTGTGATCATATGCATCAAGTGTTCATTCAAGGCTAAGGCAAAATATTGAGATATATATCGTGTATCGCAGAGGTGGGACCAAGTCATTGCTTTGCAAGTCACAAGTAAGTCTCAAGTCTTTGCCCTCAAGTCTCGAGTCAAGTCCCGAGTCAAGACAGGCAAGTCCCGAGTCAAGTCCAAAGTCAAGACTGGAAAGTCTCAAGTCGAGTCCCAAGTCCTGCATTTTGAGTTTCGAGTCCTTTCAAGTCCTTTTAACCACAGACTAATATTTTTACACAGATTGTGTATGCTTTTAAAACGCTGTATGTATTTATTAAAACAAGTGCATTTGAAATTGCAGGAAAAAAATAGTGCTGACATTGCAATTCATAATAGCACTATTAACCAGTCATTTTAATAGTTTAAACAATTTTAAACATTTAACTCATTCCTTTACAGAATAAACACATTTGCAAAAACAAACATTAACATACTATTGGTTGTATTTTATGAAAATAATATTACCACAGAGTTGAGAAGGAGCAAAGATCTTCAATATTTGTATGTGAAAATCACAAATAAATCTTCTGGGGGAGGATGACGCCCCTACAGGGGTTTGGTTTACAAACTTTCAGCCCCACCTAAAACAAAATTCACCAGCCGCCACTGATTATGATGCATTCTCATTTTAGGCAAAATATAAGACAATACTTTCTTAACAGTATAATTGTAACCAGGAATAAGTCTTCAAGTAACAATATTCAAATACTAACATTGTTGGGTAAAACAGCATTTGGTTTTATTCTGAATGTAGTGAAACAAATTGGTGGTTTTAGCTGATATAAAGACTTTCAGGTGTTTATATATGTTGAAGTATTTGGCAGACGCTTTTATCCAAAGCGACATACATAAAAAATACATATATAACAATCACTGTAAACATGATCATTTAAGGGAAGAATGTAATACAAAATATCAATACAAAGTGTCAAGACAGAATAAACTCTCTGTCTTGACAGAGTATTTTAGCCTCTAAAATATTGGTACCCCATTGAATCCAATACAAAAAAACTCTGTTTTCATCTCAAAATTCCACAGTATTCTGGACATCTGTGTTGGTGAATCTTTTGCAATTTGTTTAATGAACAATGAAGACTGCAAAGAAGAAAGTTGTAGGTGGGATCGGTGTATTAGCGGCTGGCTGTAGCAACACAACCAGGAGGACTTACTTGGATAGCAGACGCGCTAGCCGACGCTAGCCGCCAACCGCACGGATGATCGGGTGAAGTCCTTCGTCCTTCCGTCGATCGCTGGAATGCAGGTGAGCACGGGTGTTGATGAGCAGATTAGGGCTGGCGTAGGTGGAGCGCTAATGTTTTTATCATAGCTCTGTGAGGTCCCGTTGCTAAGTTAGCTTCAATGGCGTCGTTAGCAACAGCATTGTTAAGCTTTGCCAGGCTGGGAATTATTAACCGTGTAGTTACATGTACATGGTTTAATAGTATTGTTGATCTTCTGTCTATCTTTCCAGTCAGGGATTTATTTATTTTGTTTCTATCTGCATTTGAGCCTGATGCTATCACGTTAGCTCAGTAGCTAAAGAGCTTCGCCTATGTATTGTCGTGGAGATAAAAGTCACTGTGAATGTCCATTTCGCATTCTCGACTCTCATTTTCAAGAGGATATAGTATCCGAGGTGGTTTAAAATACAAATCCGTGATCCACAATAGAAAAAGGAGAAAGTGTGGAATCCAATGAGCCAGCTTGTACCTAAGTTACGGTCAGAGCGAAAAAAGATACGTCCTGCACTGCTTCTCTAGTCCTTCACTCTCACTTTCCTGATCCACAAATCTTTCATCTTCGCTCAAATTAATGGGGTAATCGTCGCTTTCTCGGTCCGAATCTCTCTCGCTGCATTGTAAACAATGGGAAAATGTGAGGAGTCCTTCCTCCGGTATCGTCACGCTACTTCCGGTAGAGGCAAGTCTTTTTTTTATCAGCGACCAAAAGTTGCGACCTTTATCGTCGTTGTTCTCTACTAAATCCTTTCATCAAAAATATGACAATATCGCGAAATGATCAAGTATGACACATAGAATGGATCTGCTATCCCCGTTTAAATAAAAAAATTTCATTTCAGTAGGCCTTTAAGCCAAAATGCGTCCGTTCTCCCTTTTTTGTCTACACACTGTGTCTGCTTGTAAGTACTCCGTGATTGTGTGCCGCTGAACATGCTCGTCTGCTCGTAAACTAGTAATGACACGACGTGGCGATGACACGGGCGCGGGGGGGGGTGTGGGACCGGTACGTTTCAGAGGCGGTATCGTACTAAAAATGATTCATTAGTATCGCAGTATTATACTAATACCGGTATACCATACAAACCCTACTTGGACCCTAAGTGGTTCTTTGACATTCAAAGAACTACTTTGGACATGGTTCTTTGAACGCTACTGTCCTTTTAGGAATCGAGTTATTTGTCTTCTTTATAGTTGTGATTGATGAGAGCCACACAGAGAATGGGAGAACAAGTCCGGGAGAGATTGGGGGCCTATTTGTGCACTGGAAATGTGTTGCGTAAGAGTTCAGGGTCAGGGTCATTGATATATTGTCTTTGACCTTTGAACTTGATCTTGCGCTCAATGGTGGTGTCATGGCTTGGCTGCTCCTGCTTTTACTGATTTTCTTGATGTAAGGTATTTTGTGGTTGTGGTTGTGTGTGTGTGTGTGTGTGTGTGTGTGTGTGTGTGTGTGTGTGTGTGTGTGTGTGTGTGTGTGTGTGTGTGTGTGTGTGTGTGTGTGTGTGTGTGTGTGTGTGTGTGTGTGTGTGTGTGTGAACTAGGGTTGTCCCGATACCAATATGTTGGTACTGGTACCGGTACCAAAATGTATTTTGGTATTTTTTTGGTACTTTTTGATACTTTTCAAAGTAAAGGCATACTTGCCAACCCTCCCAATTATCCCGGGAGATTCCCGAATTTCAGTGCCCCTCCCGAAAATCTCCCGGGGCAACCATTCTCCCGAATTTCTCCCGATTTCCACCCGGACAACAATATTGGGGGCGTGCCTTAAAGACACTGTCTTTAGAGTCTTCTACAACCTGTCGTCACGTTCGCTTTTCCTCCATTCAAACAGCGTGCGGACCCAGTAACATAATATATGTGGTTTTTACACACACATGAGTGACTGCAAGGCATACTTGGTCAACAGCCATACAGGTCATACTGAGAGTAGTCGTATAAACAACTTTAACACTGTTACAAATATGCGCCACACTGTGAACCCACACCAAACAAGAATGACAAACACATTTCGGGAGAACATCCGCACCGTAATACAACTTAAACACAACAGAACAAATACCCAGAATCCCTTGCAGCATTAACTATTCCGGGACGCTACAATATTTACCCCCGCTACCACCAAACCCCGCCCACCTCAACCCCAAACCCCGCTCAACCCCAAACCCCGCCCACCTCACCCTGCAGTATTGCACCATTTTTTATTTTTTTTATTATTGTGATACTTCATTAGTACAGGAATACCATACAACCCTAGTGTGAACCTATGTGTGTTGCACTGTTTCTATTTTGATATAGTCAGCAAATAAAGGGACTGATGCTTATTTTCAGATATATATTTACATTATTTATACATATATATATACTGTACATATAAATATATGTATATATTTATATTATTGTTTTATGTAAGTATATATATATATATATATATATATGTATGTATGTATGTATGTATATATGTATGTATGTACGTATATGTATGTATATATGTATATATGTATATGTATGTATGTATATATATGTATATATGTATGTATATATGTATATATATATACATACATATATATATATAATATATATATATATATATATATATATATATATATATATATATATATATATATATATATATATATATATATATATATATATATATATAAACACACACACACACACAAAACTAAATGTTGGCTTGTTACTAAACCGTATGTTATGATCCGCTGCCCGGATCATAGTCCGTTTACGTTGTCAAGTCACTCGTGTTTTCAGCACCTCTTGAGTTTGTTTGTTTCAGTTGCCATGACAGCAGATTGCACTCACCTGCCTCTGGTTAGTGTTCAGGACGCTCACCTGTTGCCCTGGCACTAATCAGAGAGCTATTTAGTCTATGCCCTGGCCTCACTCAGTCTGGTGGTCTTGTTTGCTCCCATGCAACAAGTTACGCTCTAGTTTACGCTCCTAGTCTGTGTTTTGGTACTACCATCTTTTGGCTACCCTTTTGTTTTCCGTGCCGTGGGCACCGCGCAGCATATTTTGTCTGCAACTAGAATAAATAATTTATTCTCACCTGCAAGCCGCTTCCTGACATCCCTCTGCATCTTGAAAAGACGACCTCCGACATCACAATGCCTCGCCAGCGTAACACTGTAAACTTTTTTTTGCTCTAAAATTTGCTGTAAAAGAAATTACAGTGGTATACCTCCACTCAAAAGTGTTTTGAGAAAAGAGCTAATTGTTGTGCTTCAGGTTGCAAGCATAAATTAAAGCTGCAAGCAGCGATGGACGGGACCAACTTTTGCTGGGGGTTGTCAATATATGAAATGTAGGTCTAAGTGAGACCTACATAGAGGTTTTTGTTTCATGTCTCTACGACATTCATACTGGAAGTTACAGGCAGTTTTGTGTGAGTTTTCTTCCTAGGAGCAGTTGTGTCTGTGTTTTCTTCCTAGGGGGCACTAGAGCGCAATTTTGAGTTTTGGGGTTGGGTGTTTTTATTAGATCGCAATTTTTGCCAGTCCTGATGTGTGTGTACAGTTTGGTGAGTTTTTAAGCATGTTAAGGGGGTCAAATTACAGCTCAAAGAGGCAAAAGTGACTGTTTTTTGTAAACTTCTGTTTTGAAGGGGGAATTGCCAACTTCCTGTTGATTTTTGCTGAAGGAAGTTAATGTTAAGTCAGACCTACACTACCGTTCAAAAGTTTGGGGTCACATTGAAATGTCCTTATTTTTGAAGGAAAAGCACTGTACTTTTCAATGAAGATAACTTTAAACTAGTCTTAACTTTAAAGAAATACACTCTATACATTGCTAATGTGGTAAATGACTATTCTAGCTGCAAATTTCTGGTTTTTGGTGCAATATCTACATAGGTGTATAGAGGCCCATTTCCAGAAACTATCACTCCAGTGTTCTAATGGTACAATGTGTTTGCTCATTGGCTCAGAAGGCTAATTGATGATTAGAAAACCCTTGTGCAATCATGTTCACACATCTGAAAACAGTTTAGCTCGTTACAGAAGCTACAAAACTGACCTTCATTTGAGCAGATTGAGTTTCTGGAGCATCACATTTGTGGGGTCAATTAAACGCTCAAAATGGCCAGAAAAAGAGAACTTTCATCTGAAACTCGACAGTCTATTCTTGTTTTTAGAAATGAAGGCTATTCCACAAAATTGTTTGGGTGACCCCAAACTTTTGAACGGTAGTGTACATAGAGGTTTTTGTTTCATGTCTCTACGACATTTGTACTGGGAGTTGGAGGCATTTTTGTCTGTGTTTTCTTCGTAGGGGCCGCTAGAGCGCAATTTTGAGTTTTGGGGTTTGGTTTTTTGATTAAATTGCTTTGTTCGCCAGTACTGATGTGTGTGTCAAATTTGGTGAGTTTTGAAGCATGTTAAGGGGGTCAAATTACAGCGCAAAGCTGCGGAATAATAATAATAAGAAAGAAAGAAAGAATAAAACCTTCAATAGGGTCCTCTGTCCCAAAGGGACATTGCGGTCCCTAATTAGACGTACAAGCATCCCGCCATTTGTTAGCGTAGCAAATGTCACAGTGAATTCCGTGATATTCAACCAAAACATCTGGTACTTACTCGCTAGCATTAGCTTATAACCAGCAATGGACATTACTTTGTTTTTCCATCCATGGCAAGAAGAAAGTGAGTGTTAAGGACAGTGCTGAGAAGAAGTGGATGATGTTCATTGAAATAAATAAATAAATCATCAAAAACCATGACCGAGCGTTTTGCCAATTTGATGAAACAATTTGAGCGTATCACTGCTAGTCTGCACCACGCTGAAGCAGAATGAATATATTGCCAGCAAATAATGTTAGAATACTGTAATATCTAAACGGCCGACATTTATCCATGAAAATGTGGAGAAGCTGCTGATGGTGTGTTGGATGCAGAAGCTGCTGAAAGGAAATACTGCAGAAGTCCACTTTCCAAGGTAAATGATGTAAAATATTACTACATTACTTCATAAAACTACTGTAGTTGTTTGTAGTATGTTATACTGTTTTAGTTTCTATACAATATATTCTAAAAGTTAGTTACATGTACAAACTGTACTGGTTTCAGTGGGGGGCCAAGCACCAATTAAATCGATTTCAATTCATTTCATTAGAAGACATTGATCTAAGATACAAGGCACCTGAGTTAAGAGCTAAGTCACGGAAACAATTCAGCTGGTAAGTTGAGGTACTACTGTAGTTTATGTGACCATCTGGTTGTGTTTTCCTTGGTTTGTGTTTATTTCCTGTGTAGGGCTCTAATGATTGGTTCCTTTTCCTGCTTGTCTCCCTGAGCGCTATTTCCCCTCACCTGCCGCTGATTGGCAGCCTGGCCACACTGTCAATCAGCTGTCTGAAATGTATGCCTGCCCAGCCCTCCAGTCAGGGCTCGATGATTATTTCCTGTTTCTATGTTCCCTGCATGTGGACTTACCAGTCGCACTATTTCCTTTTTTGACATAAAGTCATGTTTACCCGCACTGCCATCTCTGCATCTTGGGGTTCAAGACCAACAGCACCCGACAGATTATTTCTTATTAAATGGCAGGCTGCCCAACAAAGACTTGCAGAAGCTGTCGTAAAAGTTTTTGGCCTAATGAAAGCGGTAAATAAAAAAAGAGGACTTGCAAGACTCCAACCAAGGCAGAACAATAACCCAACAGTTTGATCGATTCCTCCCTCATACTTATCCTAAAATATAAAACCAAGAACAGATGTGTTTGAGCAAAGGAATAATTTGTTAAAAGTGTTTGCCGGATTGCTAATTCTTTTTTTATTCATTGAAAGTCTATATCAGGGGTGTCAAACTCATTTTAGATCGGGGGCCAAATGGAGAGAAATCTACTCCCAAGTGGGCCGGACTGGTAAAATCACGGCACGATAACTTAAAAATAAAGACAACTTCAGATTGTTTTCTTTGTTTAAAAATAGAACAAGGACATTCTGAAAATGTACAAATCGTAATGTTGTTGGGTTTTTGTTTTTTTTACACTTACAAACCCCGTTTCCATATGAGTTGGGAAATTGTGTTAGATGTAAATATAAACGGAATACAATGATTTGCAAATCCTTTTCAACCCATATTCAATTGAATGCACTACAAAGACAAGATATTTGATGTTCAAACTCATAAACTTTATTTTTTTTGCAAATAATAATTAACTTAGAATTTCATGGCTGCAACACGTGCCAAAGTAGTTGGGAAAGGGCATCTTCACTCTTGTGTTACATCACCTTTTCTTTTAACAACACTCAATAAACGATTGGGAACTGAGGAAACTAATTGTTGAAGCTTTGAAAGTGGAATTCTTTCCCAATCTTGTTTTATGTAGAGCTTCAGTCGTTCAACAGTCCGGGGTCTCCGCTGTCGTATTTTAGGCTTCATAATGCGCCACACATTTTCGATGGGAGACAGGTCTGGACTGCAGGCGGGCCAGGACTCCGCACCCGCACTCTTTTTTTACGAAGCCACGCTGTTGTAACACATGCTGAATGTGGCTTGGCATTGTCTTGCTGAAATAAGCAGGGGCGTCCATGAAAAAGACAGCACTTAGATGTCAGCATATGTTGCTCCAAAACCTGTATGTACCTTTTAGCATTAATGGTGCCTTCACAGATGTGTAAATTACCCATGCCTTGGGCACTAATGCACCCCCATACCATCACAGATGCTGGCTTTTGAACTTTGCGTCGATAACAGTCTGGATGGTTCGCTTCCCCTTTGGTCCGGATGACACGATGTCGAATATTTCCAAAAACAATTTGAAATGTGGACTCGTCAGACCACAGAACACTTTTCCACTTTGCATCAGTCCATCTTAGATGATCTCGGGCCCAGAGAAGCCGGCGGCGTTTCTGGATGTTGTTGATAAATGGCTTTCGCTTTGCATAATAGAGCTTTAACTTGCACTTACAGATGTAGCGACCAACTGTATTTAGTGACAGTGGTTTTCTGAAGTGTTCCTGAGCCCATGTGGTGATATCCTTTAGAGATTGATTTCTCGTTTTTGATACAGTGCCGTCTGAGGGATCGAATGTCACGGTCATTCAATGTTGGTTTCCGGCCATGCCGCTTACGTGGAGTGACTTCTCCAGATTCTCTGAACCTTTTGATGATATTATGGACCGTAGATGTTGAAATCCCTAAATTTCTTGCAATTGCACTTTGAGAAACGTTGTTCTTAAACTGTTTGACTATTTGCTCACGCTGTTGTGGACAAAGGGGTGTACCTCGCCCCATCCTTTCTTGTGAAAGACTGAGCATTTTTTGGGAAGCTGTTTTTATACCCAATCATGGCACCCACCTGTTCCCAATTAGCCTGCACACCTGTGGGATGTTCCAAATAAGTGTTTGATGAGCATTCCTCAACTTTATCAGTATTTATTGCCACCTTTCCCAACGTCTTTGTCACGTGTTGCTGGCATCAAATTATAAAGTTAATGATTATTTGCAAAAAAAAAAATGTTTATCAGTTTGAACATCAAATATGTTGTATTTGTAGCATATTCAACTGAATATGGGTTGAAAATGATTTGCAAATCATTTTATTCCGTTTATATTTACATCTAACACAATTTCCCAACTCATATGGAAACGGGGTTTGTACATGTTGCGGTTACTAGTATTCTACCTTTATTTGTCGTTATTTATACTTTCTGAATCAATTATGTGAATGTTCATCAGTCAACTCATTGGTGTTAATTTCCAATCCATCAAGATAAAACAATAATATAAAAATCAAATTACAGGATGTTATTTATGTCGTTTGCTCATTTTCCTCGACTGATGTACTATGTGGTTTATATATTTTTTTACATATGTAGCATCATCTACAAAGATACAAAGAATTGCTATTGTGACATCTAGTGGACACATTTAGAACAGCAGTTTCTTTCATTCAAAAATGTTTGCTCATTTTTATACTTAGCAAACTCATCCCGCGGGCCGGATAAAACCTGTTAGGCCCGCGGGCCATTGGTTTGACACCCCTGGTCTATATATTTTAAAGAAAGATGTTTTAGCGTGTCAGCTGGTTATTGATGGCTGATCCATCATTAGGCCTCCCTTCCGTCCCTGGCTCTCAAGTGACCCGAGAGCTTATGGTTTCCACATGCAGTGACGAACATTCAGTGTGTTTAGGTCTTGTGGGATATCAAGGAGAAACATATTTGCCAAGTGACAATCACTAGTAATCCTCGTGTATCTCTTTATATCCAAAGTATTTAGAATGCATGGTTTAGCGGGAAGTAATCCCACTGTTGAAATGTGACAGGCAACAACAGGACACGACTCTGCTCCGCATGCAAAGTCTGCAATGTCATAAACAAGTCATGGCGCCAAATATTTACCCTCGTCAATGCTCTCGATACACGCTGACACCCGGTGGATCCCAGCCAAGGGAGATCCAGAGCAAAGTTTTGGGAAAAGACCCTGTGTGTGTGTGTCAGTGTGTGTGCGTGTGCATGTGTGTTTACATTTTAGCCAATGCCTTTTGCGGAACAATTGTGACTGAAATGCATTTGCAAGTGTTATCTTTTTTGCATGATACCTATATCCTGAAGTTTTACCTTATAAGTGTAAAAATAAATATATATATAGATATATCTTTTTTTTTTTTGGTAACACTTTAGTATGGTGAACATATTCTAAGTAACAAAGACTTAATTTACAGTTATTTGGACACTAGGGGAACGTATAAGGGTTAGGGTTAGGGTTACTAATAAGCAATAATTCTGAGGTTATTGAGGGAAGACTCTTAGTTAATGGCTTACTGGTTGTATAATAAGGCCATGCAGGATAAGGCATTAATAAGTACTTAATAATGACTAATTAAGAGCCAACATGTTACTAATTTGCATGTTAGTAAGCAACTAACTAATGGTGAATATGTTCCCCATAATAAAGTGTTACCTTTTCTTTTCATTAATCAATACAACAAAATAATACACAATAATATAATAATAATACAATTCCTGCAACCTTCAGAATAGCAATCAACAGAGCAATTGAGAGGACTCACAAAAATGACACAAAACAATCCAAAAGTAGTCAAACAAAAATTAATAATATCAACAACAGTATCAATATTAATAAGAATTCCAACATAGCAGTGATTAGAAATCCCTCAGTGACATTATCATTACAGCCATTCATTAAAAAATATATAAAAACATTAAAAAAATGAACAATAGTGTCATAGTGGCTAATGTAATTAATTTATAAAATGTTATCCTATTGTCCTACTGGGGAAAACAAATGTGTAAACAGAAACAACAAAAAGCACAACTAAGGTTGTCAAAAATGTCATATTTCGATACGAGGTCGATATCAACAGGCAAAAAAATACATCGATACCTGCTTTTTTTTCAGGATCATCAGCACTGAATTCTCAGTATACCATTCTTTTTTTCTCAGCAAACCATGTCAATACTCAGTGCCTGCTGTCTTAAAAAGAATGAGCCACTGTTTTTGTATCTTTGCTTTTTTGTTGAAGCCTGTCACGAAGGCCGACTTGGCACTTGTTAAAAAGCTAATTATAGTGGAAGTAAGGCAGTGTAGCAATTGTAGCTGTGGCGTAACTCTACTTTACAACACACCTCATTGATTGATTGATTGATTGAAACGTTTATTAGTAGATTGCACAGTACAGTACATATTCCGTACAATTGACCACTAAATGGTAACACCCGAATACGTTTTTCAACTTGTTTGGTCCACGTTAATCAATTCATGGTACACCTCATACGCTCCTGGTTTGTTAACGGGGACCTATCTGCGAAACTAACTTTTCTTACCCATTGGTACCTGTATTTGAGATCTGCATTAGTCCTAAAAATTTGAAATCAAACCATGGAGGCATGGCAGAGGTATTTATAGAACAATTTTGCCTTCCTTCGTACTTCCTCCAAAAGAGCCGTTCATAATTTGCACAACTTGTAACGTTTTACCCAGGTTTGACATCAGCAGATAGCTCCACATATTGTAGAAATGTACCCATAACAGCTTTACGTGAGCCCGATATTGTAGTCCATCACTGTAGTCAATAAGTTCCTTCTTTTTCTCCATCTTCTTGTTGTGGGGCAGACTGTCTTGTACGTGCACATGCACCCTCCGCTGTTGCCATTTCTAATACAAAGTAGTTCTAATTCATATTTGTCAGTAGACTCTATTATAGAAGTGCTAAAAACTGCAACACGGATGACGGGAAGAAGACTCAGTCGAAGTGGAGGCACATAAATAGGACCTCTCCACAAAACAGTGCATTCTGAAGAGACGGTCAGAAAGCAGCTTGAAGATGGTCTAATAAACATAATCCATGCAACATTTTCACCAAAGAACCACCATTACATGTTATCAAAATGACAATAAAGTGTTTTAAATGTAGTTAAAAAATATCATGATATGACCTCTTTAAAGGGGAACTGCACTTTTTTTGGAATTTTGCCTATCGTTCACAATCATTATGAAAGACATGATGACGGATGTATTTTTTTTAATGCATTCTAACTAGAGATGTCCGATAAGGGCTTTTTGCCGATATCCGATATTCCGATATTGTCTAACTCTTAATTACCGATTCCGATATCAACCGATACCAATATATACAGTCGTGGAATTAACACATTATTATGACACATTTTTTTGTGATGCCCCGCTGGATGCATTAAACCAGGGGTGTCAAAGTCAAATGGACGGAGGGCCAAATAAAAAATTTAGCTACAAGCCGAGGGCCGGACTGTTCGAATGTTCATTGAAAAATTTTTAAATGACGCATATAGTCTAGTGAACCTAATTGAACCTACTGAAAACCTAACAAATATATTCCAATATGATCAGATAAATAAAGCAATATTTTCTTATGGCTCTGTCAGTAATCTTTAATTTTCAACAGACACAAAAGACAAATTTCCTTTATATAAAAATCCCCATAACATGAACATTAAATGAAAGAAACCGGTATTCAAGGCACCATCAGTAGCCTATATTTTCTATTTTAGCAAAAGTGGGCTAAATTTACTTCAAAGAAAAAAACAATAATAGCAATTTTCTATCATCCACTCAACTGAAATATTTTTAAAATATAATTAAATTGAAATACAATAAAATAAAGTGCAAAAATCTATAAATCAAAAACAACACTTTGTTTAAGGAGAAGTAACATGCAGTGAAAACAAATATTAAACTTTAACTTTTAAACTTGAATTGAGTAAAAACTCTAAATATGTGATTGCACAGTAATGTTCACATTAAACCCCCCTCCTCCCTCCGTGGGAGGGAGGCGAGTTGGGTGCCCGAAACCCCCCGCTGGTTTCGGCCCGCCCCTTGGCGCGCGTGGCACGGCGGGCTCCGCGACCCGACGGCTGGCCCTCGTGGCTTGACGGCGGGCGCGTCCCGACGGGCCGCGCGTAGGGGTCAAACGCAGAAGTCTCAGGGCCTCGTGGTGAGGGGGTGGCCTGCGGGTTTCGGCCCGCTTGACCTCCCCGCTCCGCTTGGCGCGCGCGGCACATGACGGGTTCCGCCACCGACGCTCGGGCTGCAGCCCGACGGTGGTGCGGGCCCGGCGGTGACGCGCGGTTTGGGGAAACAAAGCAGAAGTCTCAGGGCCTCGGGGCCGGGTTTCGGCCCGCCCCCTTGGCGCGCGTGGCACGGCGGGCTCCGCGACTGACGGCCGGGCTGCAGCCCTTCGGCCGGCAGGCGCGTCCCGGCGGGCCGCTCGCCCCCTTTCGGAACCTTGGACCGGCATCCGCTTGGTGCGTGTAAAAGATCTGCGGTCTGCGGGCCGGTTCTAATAATAAATCAAGATCATCCCAAGGGCCGTAAAAAACCTTCTCGCGGGCCGGATATGGCCCGCGGGCCTTGACTCTGACATATGTGCATTAAACAATGTAACAAGGTTTTCCAAAATAAATCAACTCAAGTTATGGAAAAAAATACCAACATGGCACTGCCATATTTATTATTGAAGTCACAAAGTGCATTATTTTTTTTAACATGCCTCAAAACAGCAGCTTGGAATTTGGGACATGCTCTCCCTGAGAGAGCATAAGGAGGTTGAGGTGGGCAGGGTTGGGGGGGCGGGGTTGAGGTGGGGGTAGTAGGGGGTAGCGGGGGTGTATATTGTAGCGTCCCGGAAGATTTTGTGCTGCAAGGGGTTCTGGGTATTTGTTCTGTCGTGTTTATGTTGTGTTACGGTGCGGGTGTTCTCCCGAAATGTGTTTGTCATTCTTGTTTGGTGTGGGTTCACAGTGTGGCCCATATTGTTAACAGTGTTAAAGTTGTTTATACGGTCACCCTCAGTGTGACCAGTATGGCTGTTGACCAAATATGCATTGCATTCACTTGTGTGTGTGAAAAGCCGTAGATATTATGTGACTGGGCCGGCACGCAAAGGCAGTGCCTTTAAGGTTTATTGGCGCTCTGTACTTCTCCCTACGTCCGTGTACACAGCGGCGTTTTAAAAAGTCATACATTTTACTTTTACAAACCGATACCGATAATTTTGAAAACGATACCGATAGTTTACGATATTACATTTTAAAGCATTTATCGGCCGATAATATCGGCAGTCTGATATTGTCGGACATCCCGAATTCTAACTTGTATATAAAAGTCCGCTAACAGCAGAGCCAATGGGAGGTCCTCTATTCCACCCATAAAATCCAATAAATAACCATCCAAAAAGCGCCAACAATACTCCATTTACATTTTGAATATTAACCAAGTATTAGTGATATTGTTATTATAAGCGCTAACGCAGATAAACTATTTATAGCGGCGCCATTATCACAAGCTTGCGTGTCAATGTTGACATGATCGACTGATGAGCTGCTTCCTCGTTTCCCTGCCCGTCAAACTGTATTCTATATAATAAATCATGCATCTCATCTGGATAGTAAAAAGACGAAAATTTATTCCGACAAGTTGGTACACTTTGACAGCCAATTTAGACCGGAAAATGGCGAGAACGGCACGAAAAGACGCTCGGTTCCACCCCCCTTCTCTTCATGAGAAGATTATGAGTCATTCTTCATCTAAATGGGAATATATGAACATCCTAGCAGTCGGCATCCTAATGACAGCAGACATCGCACAGTAAGTTATGTTTTATTATGTTTGTTGGTAATAATAAATGATAAATGGGTTATACTTGTATAGCGCTTTTCTACCTTGAAGGTACTCAAAGCGCTTTGACACTATTTCCACATTCATCCATTCACACACACATTCACACACTGATGGCTTGAGCTGCCATGCAAGGCGCTAACCAGCAGCCATCAGAGGCAAAGAGTGAAGTGTCTTGCCCAAGGACACAACGGACGTGACTAGGAAGGTAGAAGGTGGGAATTGAACCCCAGTAACCAGCAACACTCCGATTGCTGGCACAGCCACTCTACCAACTTCGCCACGCCGTCCCTAATAATCAGTGATGTTGTTAAAAAAAAAGTAAAAATTGGGATGCGTTTTTTAAATTATAGCGCCACACATGCTTAAAATGATCAAAATAAATAAATATTAAATGTTATTATAAATATGTCTGTTTCTACATTACATACATACTTACATCATGTATATAAAACCTCAATAGAGCTTTATAGGCAGAATTGAGCAGCTGCCATAGCCTTCATTGTAAGGAGACTTATGATCGCATTTATTTAAACTTTAGAATGCATTTAAATGATTGTGAAGGATAGGCAAAGCAGAAATAATCTGGCGACTTTGTCACTATGATTAGCGATTGGAGGTACATACTGAGAGTGAAAGAGAGGTGTATCTTGCATCATGCTTTTATTCAGTAATCAAATACAAGGGGTCACAAAAGTATTTGCCATGCAAGTGAGAGTGAAGGTCCGCCACCACAAGGCAAATTGTGGCCTGAGGGTCATTTGCTGATCGCAGCTCTTTTTCATGGGCCATGTGGAACACTGTAGGAATAAAATACAGTTAAAAAAAAAGAAGGAAAATGGGTCATAAAAGCATAAGGTAAGGAAAAAAATATTGATACTAATGACAAATGAAAACCCTATTTGAATTATGTGCAAAAAGATGTTTGAATCAGTTTTCAAAAAAGTTGTGTATTTAAAAAAAACACAGGCTAAAGGTTTTTTTTTTTATACTGGTATCAATTATGTATCAAGAATCGTGGAAATTCATTGGTATCGATATTGACTACTGAAATGTTGGTGTCGTGACAACCCTAGTCACAATTTTTCAGTGTATTTTTTGCGAGTGATAAAATGAAAACACTATGTTGTGATTTTTATTTAGGAGTAGGAGTCGATGACATGTCAAGCTATATGTGTCTTTATTGTACTGTTTATTTTACAGTACCTAATATTATTATAATAATTTAAATTGTATTGTATTGTATATATATATACACATATGTATATATATATATATATATATACAGTATATGAAAAGTCCACAAATATATATATATATATATATATTATATATATATATATATATATATATATATATATATATATATATATATATATATATTTGGGTACCCCTGCATTGTATGCAAAGCAGACATTAAGAAGTCCATGTCGGATTTTAGCGGCGGCCCTCCTCAGAAAGAGAGAGACCAGGCTCAGAAGGCTGGAAGGGTGTATTCTGCAACTATTTGAATTATGCCATTGACGTCAGCACAGCCATAAAATAGACGGCTGTCCTTCCCCTCAAGTATTCCCTTGCCAGCAGGCCCGTTCAGCTCAGTGCAGATGGATTGAAACACACAGACAGACCCTTTTGTTTGGGTATTTGGAAGCATTTGGGCCCTTCTCCCTGGAAAAGAAAAATAACCATTACTCTTCGAACTTGTAGAATATGTGTGTGTTCTTAATGTGCCTAAACGTAACAATACTAATACACTTAGGGTCAATTTACATAGACTGACAAGAAAAATTGCATCGCCAACAACTTGTCAGGGTGGTGCTTCGGAGCAGTTGTTGGCGTGATCCCAGAAGGCAGAGAAGGCAGGCTGTGTGCAAATAGAAGGCCCCTTTATTAAGTACCAAGCAGAGTATCAAAACAAAGACCACTGGTGTGCGACGAGCAGTCAACCAAGGGTAGAAGTGCGAACAATAGCAATGAACGTCAACAAAGTACATAAACATCAACAACTAAGGTGTGCACTCAACAGTGCTCAAAAGTGTCGCTGACAAATATACCCTTCTAAACAATGATTGTCCACAAACGGAGACATTATACATGACTGAATTGGCGAACATATACTTACATATTGTATACACATGTTTAATTAAGTGTGTACTTGTACTTTTTAATGGAAAATATTAAACCAGTTTTGATATCTACAAATGTCCGTCATGACCGATTTCTGAGAAAATCGAGACGGAATACATCAGTCTCAGCACACCTCATAATGTGTCATAGTAATATTCAAAACTAGAGATGTCCGATAATGTCTTTTTTGCCGATATCCGATATTCCGATATTGTCCAACTCTTAATTACCGATTTCGATATCAACCGATACCGATATATACAGTTGTCGAATTAACACATTATTATGCCTCATTTTTTTGTGATGCCCCGCTGGATGCATTAAACAATGTAACAAGGTTTTCCAAAATAAATCAACCCAAGTTATGGAAAGAAATGCCAACATGGCACTGCCATATTTATTATTGAAGTCACAAAGTGCTTTTTTTTTTTAACATGCCTCAAAACAGCAGCTTGGAATTTGGGACATGCTCTCCCTGAGAGAGCATGAGGAGGCTGAGGTAGGCGGGGGGCGGGGTGTATTTTGTAGCGTCCCGGAAGAGTTAGTGCTGCAAGGGATTCTGGGTATTTGTTCTGTTGTGTTTATGTTGTGTTACGGTGCGGATGTTCTCCCGAAATGTGTTTGTCATTCTTGTTTGGTGTGGGTTCACAGTGTGGCGCATATTTGTAACAGTGTTAAAGTTGTTTATATGGCTACCCTCAGTGTGACCTGTATGGCTGTTGACCAAATATGCGTTGCATTCACTTGTGTGTGTGAAAAGCCGTAGGTAATTTGTGATTGGGCCGGCATGCAAAGGCAGTGCCTTTAAGGTTTATTGGCGCTCTGTACTTCTCCCTACGTCCGTGCACCACTCCGTACAGCGGCGTTTTAAAAAGTCATACATTTTACTTTTTGAAACCGATACCGATAATTTCCGATATTACATTTTAAAGCATTTATCGGACGATAATATCGGCAGCCCGATATTATCGGACATCTCTATTCAAAACCATACGATTATCTGGTCTTTGATCATTTTGCTCAAAAGGACGGAATCGATCTGATTATCTTGACGTGAGAGCTGGGCTTTAGTGAATTGTCTTTTTAGCGAGAGGAACAAAACGTAGGCCTGTAATTAAAACAGTAAATAAGGATTGGCCTAAAATCCATATTGCATGATGCATTGCCATAACGTTATATATATTATGATATACTATTTGGCATATATATGATAATAGAAGCATTTCAAAGCAGGTTGCTTCTGCTTTGGCTGCTGATGTATGCGCTAAGTTGTTGCGCCAGTGTAGTTGCTTTGTGTATTTGTTGTATTATTGTCTCTCTCGGATCTTATCCATCTACTGTTCGTAGCTGCTTACTCTCTGCTGTAACGCAGTTCCAGCTACACTTCTCTTTGAGTGTACCAAGCACTTATGTTTCCGTTGTATCTCTTCTTTACATTCGGTTGGTTGAAGTTTATTTCGAACATGTTTATAATTCCAACACGTGGTTCACATTTCTCTTGACAACATGTCTGAAAAGGAGTAGGAAGTAAGAATAGTTGGGATTTAAGCGAGCAGAACGGTTGGTAGGGATATGAATCTTACAACAACTCATGGTTCGATTCCGATTTTTGGGGTGACAATTTGATTCAGAGTTGAATCTTGATTCTTGCAATACATTTGGTATATATATATATTTTTAATGAAATCTCTTCAAAATAGGATAGAGCAGTGAGTCCAGTCACACCAAAGACTATAAAAATGGGACCCATTGCCTCCCTGCTTGGCACTCAGCATCAAGGGTTGGGATTGGGGGTTAAATCACCAAAATGATTCCCGAGCGCGGCCACCGCTGCTGCTCACTGCTCCCTCACCTCCCAGGGGGTGGAACAAGGGGATTGGGTCAAATGCAGAGGGTAATTTCACCACACCTAGTGTGTGTGTGTGACTATCAGTGGTACTTTAACTTTAACTTTCTCAAACTGTGGTACGCCAAATAGTCACTTATTAATAACATAGTGTTACTGTTCAAACTGTGTGTAATGTTACAGTGACCCAACATATGAAATAAAGTTGTTAAATAAAACCTTATTTTTAATGAATATGTAGGCCTACTATGCTACTGTATTGTAATGTTGGTCATTATATTGGTACTTGGAGAGCCAAGTGTTTCCAGAATTGGTACTTGGTTAAAACAGTATGAGAACTACTGGGATAGAGGTTACAAATCTCTTGGCTGTTGATGCATGACGTATACGTGCTGAGAGTAAGAGCAAAGATGGCTTAAAACTAGGGATGCCGTAATTATCGGCCGATAAATGCTTTAAAATGTAATATCGGAAATTATCGGTATCGTTTTTTTTTATTATCGGTATCGGGTTGTTTTTTTTGTTTTTTTGTTTTTTATTAAATCAACATAAAAAACACAAGATACACTTACAATTAGTGCACCAACCCAAAAAACCTCCCTCCCCCCATTTACACTCATTCACACGAAAGGGTTGTTTCTTTCTGTTATTAATATTCTGGTTCCTACATTATATATCAATATATATCAATACAGTCTGCAAGGGATACAGTCCGTAAGCACACATGATTGTGCGTGCTGCTGGTCCACTAATAGTACTAACCTTTAACAGTTAATTTTACTCATTTTCATTCATTACTAGTTTCTGTGTAACTGTTTTTATATTGTTTTACTTTCTTTTTTATTCAAGAAAATGTTTTTAATGTATTTATCTTATTTTATTATTTAAAAAAAAAAAAGACCTTATCTTCACCATACTTGGTTGTCCAAATTAGGCATAATAATGTGTTAATTCCACGACTGTATATATTGGTATCGGTTGATATCGGTATCGGTAATTAAGAGTTGGACAATATCGGAATATCGGATATCGGCAAAAAAGCCATTATCGGACATCCCTACTTAAAACTTTTTTTTTTTGTTAAACGTATTCCTAAAACTTTTTTTTTTTTTTGTTAATCAATTTAGAATCGGGATGAAAAATAATGGCGATTCAGATGTGATTTTTTTTTTTCACAGCACCCCAAGCTGTTAGCATGACTTCTTGCCTCATCCAACTCCAGTCTTAGAAGTCTTTCATGCTCGTTGTGTTAGCTTTTCCTCGTCCTCCAGTTCTCTCGTGCGATTGCAAGAAACATAGTTTATTTGCCATTGCGGAGGCGAGGATGAGTAACATATATGTATGGTATGTTATATGTATCATAATATTGTATATGGATATACTGTACACTGTATTGCCTAAAATATTTAGCCACCCATCCAAATGATCAGAATCAAGTGTCCTAATCACTTGGCCCGGCCACAGGTGTATAAAATCAAGCACTTAGGCAAGGAGACTGTTTCTACAAACATTTGTGAAAGAATGGGCCGCTCTCAGTGATTTCCAGCGTGGAACTGTCATAGTCGTGAAATTTCCTCGCTCCTATATATTCCCAAGTCAATTGTCGGCTATATTCTAAGAAAATGGAAGAGTTTGGGAACAACAGCAACTCAGCCACAAAGTGGTAGGCCACATAAACTGACAGAGAGCTCAGTGGAAGAATTATGGTGTGGGTTTGTTTTTCAGGAGTTGGGGCTTGGCCTAGTGAAAGGAACTTTGAATGCTCCAGGATACCAAAACATTTTGGACAATTCCATGCTCCCAACCTTGTGGGAACAGTTTGGAACGGGCTCCTTCCTCTTCCAACATGACTGTGCACAAAGCAAGGTCCATAAAGACATGGATGACAGAGTCTGGTGTGGATGAACTTTCCTGACTTTGAAGCGCATAGTGCAAAGAGGTCGCCAACTTTCTGCACAGTCAGTTGCTACAGAGCTCCAAACTTTATTTGACCTTCCATTAGCCCACGTACAGTACGCAGAGAGCTTCATGGAATGGGTTTCCATGGCCGAGTAGCTGCATCTAAGCCATACATCACCAAGTCCAATGCAAAGCGTGGGATGCAGTGGTGTAAAGCACGTCGCCACTGGACTCTAAAGCAGTGAAGACACCTTCTCTGGAGTGACGAATCACGCTTTTCCATCTGGCAATCTGATGGACGAGTCTGGGTTTGGAGGTTGCCAGGAGAACGCTACATTTCGAACTGCATTGTGCCGAGTGTGAAATTTGCTGGAGGAGGAATTATGGTGTGGGGTTGTTTTTCGGGAGTTGGGCTTGGCCCCTTAGTTCCAGTGAAAGGAACTCTGAATGCTCCAGGATACCAAAACATTTTGGACAATTCCATGCTCCCAACCTTGTGGGAACAGTTTGGAGCGGGCCCCTTCCTCTTCCAACATGACTGTGCACCAGTGCTCAAAGCAAGGTCCATAAAGACATGGATGACAGAGTCTGGTGTGGATGAACTTGACTGGCCTGCACAGAGTCCTGACCTGAACTCGACAGAACACCTTTGGGATGAATTAGAACGGAGACTGAGAGCCAGGCCTTCTCAAGCAACATCAGTGTGTGACCTCACCAATGTGCTTTTGGAAGAATGGTCAAAAATTCCTATAAACACACTCTGCAACCTTGTGGACAGCCTTCCCAGAACAGTTGAAGCTGTTTTAGCTGCAAAAGGTGGACCGACATCATATTGAACCCTATGGGTTAGGAATGGGATGGCACTTCAAGTTCATATGTGAGTCAAGGCAGGTGGCCAAATACTTTTGGCAATATAGTGTACTTTAGCTGTGCCAGTTAGCCACCTCTGTCAGGACGCTACGTTGCTTTGGATTTAGTCTGCTGCAGTTTGTCGTTCTCAATTTTGCACCCCTTGAATGTGTCATCAACATGCACTATCGTGTTAGGGCGATAGAATTAAATATCTATTGTAGGTCAAGTTTATATAGTTTATATAGCATATAATGTTTGTATTGAGCGACCTAGTGTGATTTGTTTTGCTGAGCGACCATTTTTTCCCCCATTTCTCTGATTGCAAGGCAATGGTTGCCATATGCTTGTGACAATTTAATACACGGAAAAGACGGATTTTTAATCTTGATGAATTTAGGAAAGTCCACTGGCATAAACATTCAGTCGGATTTTGCTTGCTCGCCAGTGCTAGAAGTCTTTAATGGCACAATTTGCACAACTCTTGTGGCGTATACTGCATCATACTGAGCACATGAGCGCTGACTTAGACTTTCTTTTTGCTACCGTCACCCATGTTGTTTGAGGTCACACGAGGTTTGCTTCAGCTGCTCTTCATGTGTTTCTGGTGACGCCGATCCTTCTTTGCACGCAACCCCCTTCATTACCGAACGCCTGGGCCTTACCTCACCACATTCAGTTGGCTCGGTCCCGACATGGACCAGCCAGCCTCGAATCAAGGCCTACACCCTACTTAACGTCAAGAACCCAGGACTTAAATGATACTGTTTATTGGACAACTGCTTGAAGATTAAAAACCCCCCCAAAAATTAATATTTCTTGTAGAAATAAAATTACAAGTATGTCCTGTTAACCCCACCTGTCAAGTTTAATTAATTGTCATTAAAGCATGTAAGCTTGTTTAAGCAGCTGCTGCCTACTTGTAGTACGAGAAACATAACAGACTGGTCAAACGTTTACCATACACTTGTGAAGGACATAATGTCATGGCTGTCTTGAGTTTCCAATCATTTCTACAACTCTTATTTTTTTGTGATAGAGTGATTGGAGCACATACTTGTTTGTCACAAAAAAGATTCATGAAGTTTGGTTCTTTTATGAATTTATTATCAATCAATGTTTATTTATATAGCCCTAAATCACAAGTGTCTCAAAGGGCTGCACAAGCCACAACGACATCCGCGGTACAGAGCCCACATAAGGGCAAGGAAAAACTCACAACCCCAATGGGACGTCGATGGGTCTACTGAAAATGTGAAGGTCTGCTGGGTCAAAAGTATACATACAGCAACATACATTATCAAGTAGCAATATGTTTGGAGGAGAAAAGGTGAGGCCTTTAATCCCAGGAACACCATGCATGGTGGTGGTAGTATTATGCTCTGGGCCTGTTTTGCTGCCAATGGAACTGGTGCTTTACAGAGAGTAAATGGGACATCATCAGCCAGGAGGTTGGGTCTTGGGCGCAGTTGGGTGTTCCAACAGGACACACGTCAAAAAGGAATGGCTAAATCAGGCTAGAATTAACGATTTAGAATGGCCTTCCCAAAGTCCTGACTTTAAGGTCAACCAACGAACGAGATTTCTCTACAGAATCTCCTCTCTGGTCAACAAAAGCACCATGAGGATTCTGGCGGGAACTCTCGTTCAACCCTTTTTCGATTACGCATGCACCACCTGGTACCCTAGCACCTCCAAAACCCTCAAATCTAAACTCCAAACATCCCAGAACAAGCTAGTCAGATTACTTCTAGACCTCCACCCCAAATCCCACCTCACTCCTACCCACTTCTCCAAAGTGGGCTGGCTCAAGGTGGACGACAGAGTAAAACAACTTGCACTGAGCCTAGTCTATAAAATCCGCTACACCTCCCTGATACCGAAGTACATGTCAAACTACTTCCTTAACGTAAATGACCGCCATAACCACAACACCAGGGGGAGCTCCACTAACCACGTTAAACCCAGATTCCGAACTAACAAAGGTCTTAACTCATTCTCTTTCTATGCCACATCAATATGGAATGCACTCCCAACAGGTATAAAAGAAAGGGCATCTCTATCCTCTTTCACAACCGCAATAAAAGTTCACCTTCAGGCAGCTACAACCCTAAACTAACACCCTCCCCGGATTGTTAATAATCAAATGTAAACAATCAAATGCAGATACTTTTTCTTATGCCTTCTGATCTCTCTCTCTCTCTCTCTCTCTCTCTCTCCTCTCCCTCTCTCTCTCTCTCTCTCTCTCTCTCTCTCTCTCTCTCTCTCTCTCTCTCTCTCTCTCTCTCTCTCTCTCTCTCTCTCTCTCTCTCTCTCTCTATGTCCACTACTTGCTGTACATATCCTACCAAGTCAGACCTACACTGTTCCAATATCCATTTCTCTGTTCTCAATTGTTGATGACTGATGATAACAACCAAACCTAACCCCCCCCCCCTCCACACCCCGGACTGTAAATAATGTAAATAATTCAATGTGATTATCTTGTGTGATGACTGTATTATGATGATAGTATATATCTGATAGTATATATCTGTATCATGAATCAATTTAAGTGGACCCCGACTTAAACAAGTTGAAAAACGTATTCGGGTGTTACCATTTAGTGGTCAATTGTACGGAATATGTACTGTACTGTGCATCCTACTAATAAAAATCTCAATCAATCAATCAAAACGTGTGGACAATGCTGAAGAAACAACTCCATGTCAGAAAACCAACAAATTTAGCTGTACTGCACCAATTTTGTCAAGAGGAGTGGTCAAAAATTCAACCAGAAGTTTGCCGGAAGCTTATGGATGGCTACCAAAAGCACCTTATTGCAGTGAAACTTGCCAAGGGACATTTAACCAAATATTAACATTGCTGTATGTATACTTTTGACCCAGCAGATTTGGTCACATTTTCAGTAGACCCATAATAAATTCATAAAAGAACCAAACTTCATGAATGTTTTTTGTGACCAACAAGTATGTGCTCCAATCACTCTATCACAAAAAAATACAAGTTGTAGAAAGTATTGGAAACTGAAGACAGCCATGACATTATGTTCTTTACAAGTGTATGTAAACTTTTGACCACGACTGTAATTCCAACGGGAAAGATGTCTTCCTATGATGGGTTTGTCACCCAAGTTGATTCCTGTTAATAACTCAGGGAATTTCTGTTCGGGCTATTTTTGCTTCGACAGTATTTCCAGTGTAGTTGCTATGCACTGTGAATTAAATCAAGAAAAACAGAACCACTGGGCCAAATAGAGTGTGTGCGGATTGTTTTTAACGGTCATCTTGTGAAAATAAGTTCTGTTCACTGCAACAAGTCCGCATGGTTAAAAGTAGCAAAACACATGCTCAGAGCTAATATGGCAGCTTCGAGTGGTGTTAAATTACAAGATGGAGCCACGTTGTTTGAATCAAAACTGTGGACTCACTTTTACTGTATACAAAACTGGTATCAACGATAAACCGGGGTAAAATTCCTCACGGTTAGTGTCACCTTTTTTTAAATTTAAATTATTGTTTGAGAACCGCTGGTCTCGAAGCCTCTCAAGGTTCATGGTCCGAAGTGAATTTATTTGTTGTTGTTAGTTGTTTGTAGATTTGTTTTGCAGTGTAAAATAGAGAATGACATCTGCATATGCGTTAAAATAAACAAAGGACATATCACAACGTGACAAAGTACTCAGCAGGCTGCCTGGGACCAGGACCAGGAAAAAAAGAAAAAAAAAGTCACATTAACAATAGAAAGAGTCAGTAAAAACTAATAAAAGACAGTAAGATGAAACTACCACTAAATAATGAATAAATGCAAATAAATACATGTATAAATTATAGCTATAATTTGTTGAAAAGAATAGCTGCGACTTGAACAAAGCTGTTTATAGTATTGAAAAACATTTTGCAACGACGAGGAGGCCTGGTGATACGTGGATTGTTCTTCCACGGATGCAGCAGGAACTCTGGAGACAGTGTGCAGGTAGGAGACTGATTTATTCGCATAAATCACACAAAAAGTCAGGAACAAACAAAACAAACCAAGCGTGCCTAATACTCGGGAAGCTAACAGTAACTCACAAAAACGCTAAGGCGGGACTTAGCGTAAGACAAACACAGGGAACCAGAAATCATCGAACGTAACAGTTGCGTCAAGCAAACAAAAGCACCAGACTGAGTGAAGCGATAGACAGGACTAAATAGCTCTCTGATTAGTGCCCGGGAGCAGGTGAGCGTCCCAAACACTAATCAGAGGCAGGTGAAAACAATAAGTAACCATGGCAACCAAGGAGACGCAAAACAGGGGTGCTAAAACAGAACTAAGCCAACAAGTGACATAAAACGTAAACAAACTATGATCCGGGCAACGGATCATAACACATTTAGAAGGTTGTAAACATTATTTTTGTGCCCAAGCTATTAAAATATTTGATTTATAAATAATGATTCCTACTTCGCGAGAACTAATTTATTGCGGCAACTGTTTTTGTTTCACCCTTATAAACACATATCCAGATATTATTTTTACCGGTCCGTGACCCGTGTATCGCATATAGTGAACTACCGTGAGATTCCTGGCCTTTCCAACCCTTGTCACATCAGCAAACGTCTATATTTGCAACTTAAGTACATTGGAACAAAATCATCTCCAATAGCGGCAAAAGTTGGACGTACTTCAGTTCTACTGATCCATGCTAATCAGCCCAAGGGTCAAATACCAGTCAGCATGACAATGAGGCCCTTTCAGCTGGGCCTTTTTTGTCTCCAAATATACCGTCTCAGGTAACACGGGCATGCATGGTCCACAGTGAATGAAAGCAATACAAACTTTTTCAATGTGCAAACGGGAAACAATGTTGATAATATTGACAGTTGATGGAAACAGGAACCAGGACATACCAAGAGAAGTGGGAGCTCAAGGACAATACAGTCCTTCAAGCAGAATCTCTGCTAGGTCACACTAACCGGCTTATTGACGTCTGCTACCTTATCAAAAGGAGACTGTGACAAAACAGGAGATTTCTGCATCGCAGTTTGTCAGTGTGTCTGATAGCAGCAGATGTAAGACTCTGAGACCGACGCACTCAGCCTTGGAGAACCCCCCACTGATGTCAGCCTGTCTCGGAACTCTAGTCAGTCTCCTCCCATATGCGTAAATCCCCATGTGTATCTGTGTGTGAATTACTTTGAGTAAGAATTATGCGTGTGTGTAAATATATCAACAATCTCAGTCAATGTCCAGGGTGTAACTTAATGGAATTGAATGTTTTCACCTCTTCCACTACAGCTATATAAGATTCCATACAATCTAACACAAATCTGTGATGTATCATATTGAAACTTTACATGTTTGCATTATACAGTACAGGCCAAAAGTTTGGACACACCTTCTCATTCAATGTGTTTTCTTTATTTTCATGAAGATTGTCACTGAAGGCATCAAAACAATGAATGAACAGTGAATGAACACATGTGGAGTTATGTACTGAACAAAAAAAGGTGAAATAACTGAAAACATGTTTTATATTCTAGTTTCTTCAAAATAGCCACCCTTTGCTCTGATTACTGCTTTGCACACTCTTGGCATTCTCTCGATGAGCCTCAAGAGGTAGTCACCTGAAATGGTTTTCACTTCACAGGTGTGCCTTATCAGGGTTGATTAGTGGAATTTCTTGCTTTATCAATGGGGTTGGGACCATCAGTTGTGTTGTGAATGAGAAGGTGTGTCCAAACTTTTGGCCTGTAATATATATATATATATATATATATATATATATATATATATATATATATATATATATATATATATATATATATATATATATATATATATATATATATATATATATGACTTAATAATAATATTATAAGAATTCTGAATGCTGATGTATTCATTAGGCATTAATTACTTTTAACTGCAAGGTCCGTTCTAGTTTCATGTAATATTTTCGAATCTTTGGGTGTCCCACGATTTAATTCAATATCGATTCTTGGGGTCACGATTCGGTTACAAATCGATTTTTCCGATTCAACGCGATTCTCGATTCAAAAACGATATTTTCTGATTCAAAACGATTCTCTATTCATTCAATACATAGGATTTCAGCAGGATCTACCCCAGTCTGCTGACATGCAAGCAGAGTAGTAGATTCATGTAAAAAAGCTTTTATAATTGTAAAGGACAATGTTTTATCAACTGATTGCAATAATGTAAATTTGTTTTAACTATTAAATGAACCAAAAATATGACTTATTTTATCTTTGTGAAAATATTGGACACAGTGTGTTGTCAAGCTTATGAGATGTGATGCAAGTGTAAGCCACTGTGACACTATTGTTCATTTTTATTTTTATAAATGTCTAATGATAATGGCAATGAGGGTTTTTTAATCACTGCTATGTTGAAATTGTAACTAATATTGATACTGTTGTTGATAATATTCATTTTTGTTTCACTACTTTTGGTTTGTTCTGTGTCGTGTTTGTGTCTCCTCTCAATTGTTCTGTTTACTGCAGTTCTGAGTGTTTCTGGGTCGGGTTTGTTTTGGAATTGGATTGCATTGTTATGGTATTGCTGTGTATTGTTTTGTTGGATTGATTAATTTAAAATAAATAAATAAAATAAAATAAATAAATAATAAATAAATAAATAAATAAAAATCGATTTTTTAAAAATGAGAATTGATACTGAATCATACAACGTGAGAATCGCGATTGGAATTCGAATCGATTTTTTCCCACACCCCTACTATACACTACTGCCATCTAACCTCTTATAATTGCAACTGAATGCAATGTCTACTTTATGATACTTGCAAATGAGACTCCTGATTGTAATAAGAAAACAGTATATAACAATTGGACAGCACAGTTATCATAATTAGCTCATTTTTGAATGTTACTTTAAACATTGTGCTTTTGTGATTAAACAATTATCATTTCTTAACACACACAAAAGTACCAAAAATTGTTACTGTTGAGTACCGGTATAAATTCCTAGGTACCGAAAATTGGTTCAAACGTGAAAGGGACCCATTCCTACTGCTAATAATATTATTAAAATATTTTACATTGTCGCTTACAATTCTTAAATTCAGGAAGAAAACTTTTGACTTCATTTTTTTGGGATGGCTTTTGTACACAAATATTAATTTTCCCACCCTGCAGTTTGTTTTTATTATTCCAGTATTTCTGCAACAGTGTCCAATATCGCTGTCCACCTATTAGGATGCAGTGTTTTTTTATCCGGACTTATAAGCTTCCCGGTTGTGCTTCCACTGTGTTCTATAGTAAATCCGACAGGAATGTGTACATGTGTGTGTTGTGAGAAGAAAAGACAAAGAACACTATGTCCCAACAGAGTGGGGACTCACTGCTCATGTCACAGGTTCAAGGCAACCAAATGCAGATTGCGTCTGACCAGAAGTGCATAAACACTGTATGAATATACAAAAGCTCACATTATAAATCCAATCCAATCCAAATTAATGATATTGCACATTTAATACAAGTTTCCCAAAGTGCCGCACAGGAGTTAAAACATACATTTAGAAGCAGGATAAAACTAAGGAGTCAGTGCAACATTCAAATGCTACAGTCACAGGTTTTATCACCAATCAATCAATCAAAGTTTATTTATATAGCCCTTAATCGCAAATGCCTCAAAAGGCTACAAATTATTGAAAAAATACAGGATATTGGCAAAAGTATTTGTGTCCTAATCACTTGGCCCAGCCCCAATGCAATTATGCATTGGGTACTGTTTCTACAAACATTTGTGAAAGAATGGGTCGCTCTCAGGAGCTCAGTGATTTCCAGCGTGGAACTGTCTTAGGATGCCACCTGTGCAACAATTCCAGTCGTGAAATTTCCTCGCTCTTAAATATTCCAAAGTCAACTGTCGGCTTTATTATAAGAAAATGGAAGAGTTTGGGAACAACAGCAACTCAGCCACGAAGTGGTAAGCCACGTAAACCGACAGAGATTGGTCAGCGGATGCTGAAGCGCATAGTGCAAAGAGGTCGCCAACTTTCTGCACAGTCAGTTGCTACAGAGCTCCAAACTTTATTTGACCTTCCAATTAGCCCACGTTCAGTACGCAGAGAGCTTCATGGAATGGGTTTCCATGGCCGAGTAGCTGCATCTAAGCCATACATCACCAAGTCCAATGCAAAGCGTGGGATGCAGTGGTGTAAAGCACGTCGCCACTGGACTCTAGAGCAGTGGAGACACCTTCTCTGGAGTGATGAATCACGCTTTTCCATCTGGCAATCTGATGGACCAGTCTGGGTTTGGAGGTTGCCAGGAGAACGGTACATTTCGGACTGCATTGTGCCGAGTGTGAAATTTGCTGGAGGAGGAATTATGGTGTGGGGTTGTTTTTCAAGAGTTGGGCTTGGCCCCTTAGTTCCAGTAAAAGGAACTGTGAATGCTCCAGGATACCAAAACATTTTGGACAATTCCATGCTCCCAACCTTGTGGGAACAGTTTGGAGCGGGCCCCTTCCTCTTCCAACATGACTGTGCACGAGTGCACAAAGCAAGGTCCATAAAGACATGGATGACAGAGTCTGGTGGGGATGAACTTGACTGGTCTGCACAGAGTCCTGACCTGAACCCGATAGAACACCTTTGGGATGAATTAGAACGGAGACTGAGAGACAGGCCTTCTCGACCAACATCAGTGTGTGACCTCACCAATGCGCTTTTGGAAGAATGGTCGAAAATTCCTATTAATACACTGAGCAACCTTGTGGACAGCCTTCCCAGAACAGTTGAAGCTGTAATAGCTGCAAAAGGTGGACCAACATCATATTGAACCCTATGCCCGAATGCAGCTGAGATAGGCTCCAGCACCCCCCACGACCCCAAAAGGGACAAGCGGTAGAAAATGGATGGATGGATGGGTTAGGAATGGGATGGCACTTCAAGTTCATATGTGAGTCAAGGCAGGTGGCCAAATACTTTTGGCAATATAGTGTATGTATAATTATTCACAGTATGTCAACAATTAATGTATAAAGCTCAGCATCTCAAAGTGAACATTGAGTAGTATAAGTCAATACTGTACAAAATGCATACATTTACCGTTGCGGTGTCTCGATACAACCTTTTGTACCAATACCGATTTGGAGATTTGGGTATTGGCTGATACCGATATTGATCCGACACCATATCAGTATGCATCATACATACTATTATTTTGTAGTGTGAAATATTAGAAAAGGCTTGATCAAGAACAACGGTAGGTGGGAAAAACGTATTTATTGTTAACCATCTGGAATGGACGTATGCTGTCTTTAAGTTAAAGTGTAATGGTACTTTTTTCGGCGACACCTTAGTGGCCATAATAATTCATTAGGTTAAGCTCATGACGCAGTAAGTTGAATGATGCGGACACGTTTGTTACTGGATACTTTCTCATACGCTTCTGCCGTGGAGACTTTGTATGTGTAAGTAATATGCACATATAATAATTCAATACTTGTTTATATTGACAAATGTGCTTTAGACTGCAATATTGTTCGATTAAAGAGACTTATTATGACGTATGTCTATCTTGTGCGCTATTGTGTGCTTAGCTGTTGAGTAGCTGCCAACTTCTAGTAGCCTATGGCCTACCATGTTTATCTTTTGTAAATGACTTGACTAAAAAAACACGAAAAGACCAACCTTGTGTGCTTCTTGGAGGACATTTAGCTGTTAGTGTCTGTCAATTTTTTGTACAAGTAATCACTACATGGATTCAATTCTTTAAGATGTCAATAAACTTCTCAATCAATCAAACAAGTAAGCGGATGTTATCCGATACTGGCCTCTCTGATATAGTTTGAGTTTTGATGTGTTACTAATAGTTCAATATATTATGGCAAGCTTGAATCACACCTACAATAACAGTACAGACACAAAAAACACAGCCCAACAAACACATATTAGGCAACACAATAAGCAACTTCCTGTACGCAAACTAAAGTGTCTGACCTTTTCTTCGGGAAGTCAACAGTGTTAAAATACACCATTTTTTACATTCAATTAACCATTTATAAAGGCTTACGGCCTAGCATAGCTCAGGGTCACTATAGCTGCTGGCAGAAGTAGTCAACACACTGCAAAAAGTCAGTGTTCAAAAACAAGGGAAAAAAATACAAAAATTAGGGGTATTTTATTTGAACTAAGCAAAATTATCTGCCAAAAGAACAAGAAAATTTGGCTTGTCAAGACTTTCCAAAACAAGTAAAATTAGCTAACCTCAATGAACCCAAAAATACCTTAAAATAAGTATATTCTCACTAAAAACAAGTGCACTTTTCTTGGTAGAAAAAAAGAGACCTTTTTCATCAATATGTTGAAAAATATTCTTAAATTAAGTAAATGCTAGTGCCATTATCTTGACATAATGATTGCGCTCGGCATCATGTTGTTTTTTTCATGCTTGAAGTAAGAAATTATTACTTTAAAAAAGTAGTTTTATACTTGTGAGTGTTGATGACACAGCTTTGCGTCAGTTGATATTCTAGTTTCAAGCATGTTTTACTCAATATAGGTCATAAAATCTCAGCAACAAGCTGTAATATCTTACTGAGATCATTTAGGACCAAAACCTTAAAACAAGTAAAACACTTTAACATAAAATCTGCTTAGTGAGAAGAATCATCTTATCAGACAGAAAATAAACAAATATCACCCTTATTTGAGATATTTCATCTTACTTAGATTTCAGTTTTTGCAGTGCAAACTTAGTCACATGGTTAAAACATGATTACTTCTTGGGGCCCAGGCACAATTTTACGCATGTAGCCAAGTCATAGAATGCCTGTAAAGCAGGGGTGGGCAATTAATTTTTACTGGAGGCCGCATGAGCAACCCGAGCACTGCTGGAGGGCCACATCGACAATATTTCAATTAAATTTTGCTCAATATTATTTTTGATATATACCGTAAGATAAATAATAATAATAATAATAATAATAATAATAATAATAATTATAATTAATAACAATAATAATACTTTCATTTAACCTAACTTAACTTTATACCAAAAGCACTGCTTTGGAAATCATTTGTACCCCTTTCAGAGATCACATTTAGTTCCCCTTAAACATCCTCATGTTGCACAATGAAATGTAAGCATAGGATGAAGTGTGCATTCCTGTAACTTTCTCTAGTAAAAGCATTCCATGATTAATATAAATAAATTAACATTAATAATAAATGACAGTAAAATAAGCACACGTATGACTGAGGAGTCATAGTGTAACTTTGTGTTGTGTTTGAGTTGTCCGACTTTTTGTGTGGCCATAAACGCACCAGTGGCTTAGTGGTATGCGTGTTGGTGACAGATGACAAGTTGGTTTTGGCCTGGTTTGTACGGCAGAAAATGACTAGTTTTTCGAGATAGAAGTGTTTTACTCATGTTTTTGTTGTGGTTATGGCCGAATATAAACAGTTTTGCTCAATAAAGTGATCGATATAATTCCTGGCCTCGAAGCATCTCGATAGACGTTACAATAATTGAACGGTGTTCAATTGAACGGTGTTGACGAACACCGTTAGGGCCGCCTGTTGTCACTGTCACTCAAAGTTGCATTGCAAAATTACACAGAATAAATGTGTTTATTTTGTTTAGAATTCAGATGGGATTTGATTTGGTGCGCGGCATATATTTGCTGTGTGCAGAGGACGCTTGAGCAGTGCGCAATTGCGCAGGCGCGCACCTTAGAGGGAACGTTGGTTGGCAGTCCATGTCTTGTTGAAAACACGCCATTCGTCATCAACTTTTCTCTTTTTAGCGTCTCGGGTGTAAACCGTGCATCACTTGTCGCTGCATGTGCACCTTCACTCACAGGTTACACACGGACATACGCCCATAAATAACACTTTTCAAAATAAAAGCAGCACAGTTGTATTGCGCGCACGACATAGATGTTTTTTCAACTTTATTTTGTAATTTGTGATTGCAGCTGTTCACAGAATTCACTCACAATCACGCACGTGCATACGTCCACACGGAAGTAATACAAATAACACTTTTCAAAACAAAAGCAGCACCGTTGTATTGCACACTCGACATAGATACTTTTTTAAATTTATTTTATAATTTATGATTGGCCTCACGCGGGCCGGACAGGGACGCACAAAGGGCCGGATGTGGCCCGCGGGCCGCAGAATGCCCAAGTCTGCTGTAAAGCGATCACTCGTCCCGGATTCTTTATCATAACTGACATATTTTATAGTACATGTAAAATACTAAGATTCAAATAAGCTGAAGGTGGAACTTGCTCACTCCTTTTAGAACCTAGACAGCAGACGTGTGTCATCCAACCAGTTGCTGCATTGTTCCGTAAACCCCAGAATGTGTCATCTCGTCTGTTTTCATGATGGATTTTGCAATTCTGGTCATGTAAAGTCGTAATCCTGCTTGTGAAAAGTGGAAGAGAGAATTTAATGAGACTTGTTACAATGTGGGTTTTGGATTATTGCTGTAACAATTATATGACTAAGTCTATTGATTTTAATAGAAACAAAGTTTCGATTAATCATTAAAGGACTGTAGCTAGTACAAATTAAAAGGACAAAATACCCCTTTCCACCAAAAGTTCAGGAACTCATTTAAAAAATAAAGTGTAGCGAATTGGTCATAAACAGTCCGCAATGTCCAACAGTCAGAAAGTCGTCCTCTCGGTAAATGAAGAATTCATTGAGGGTCAGCCGATTCCTTTTGGTCCATTTCAGCTGTAAATAACAATACATACAAAAATGAATGTCAGTGTTTATCTCACACAGCATTCTGTTCACTCGTGTTGAGGCTAGTAACTACACACTGAGTGTCACTGACTATTTTTACAACATGTAATAAAGTAAATAGTTAATGTTTGATGTCATTTACCTTTGTTCCACTTCGAGTTCGGCTTCATACTCCTTTTGTAAATACATTTAAAAGAGTGCGTCCCCTTCTCGTAGCTTCATGTATTGAAATTAGGTTTGTTAAAAATAATAAACAACAATCAACTGCATATAGTTTAAAGACTACGGAGGACCAAGTAGTTCCACTGATCAGCGTTATTCAGCATAAAGATGCCCCACAAAAGTCCCTGCATGTCGAAAGCTCCATTCGTTCTTCTTTCTCTCCATTGTCAAGTTTGTTGTAATAGAAATACAAAAGAAAAAATAAATAAACAAGTAGTCTAGCATATTCTGATGCCTCCATGGTGACAAATAAAGTAAGTTTCTTACAAGAATAATCCCTGCAGGACGAGGAATATCTAAACATGCTTCACTACACACCGTAGCTCACCGGCGTCAAAATGTAAACAAACGCCATTGGTGGATCTACACCTGACATCCATTGTAATGATACCAAGTACAGGAGCGTATCTAGTCGATACTACTATGATTACTTCGATATGTTTTGGCATCACATCTTCTTTTGTTTTTTTGAAATGTATATTATGTTTATAAACTCAGGAAATATGTCCCTGGACACATGAGGACTTTGAATATGACCAATGTATGATCCAGTAACGACTTGGTATCGGATTTATACCCAAATTTGGGGTATCATCCAAAACTAATTTAAAGTATCCAAACAACAGAAGAATAAGTGATTATTACATTTTAACAGAAGTGTAGATAGAACATGTTAAAAAAGAAAGTAAGCAGATATTAACAGTACATGAACAAGTAGATTAATAATTCATTTTCTACCACTTGTCCTTAATAATGTTAACAAAATAATAGATTGGAAAATGACACAATATGTTACTGCATATGTCAGTAGACTAATTTAGGAGCCTTTCTTTGCTTACTTACTAATAAAAGACAAGTTGTCTTGTATGTTCACTATTTTATTTAAGGACAACATTGCAATAAGAAACATATGTTTAATGTACCATAAGATTTTTTGTTAAAATAAAGCCAATAATGCAATTTTTTGTTGTCCCCTTTATTTAGAAAAGTAGCGAAAAGTACCAACAAGTATCAAAATAATTTTAGTATCGGGACAACACTACTTACAACAAATTACCTTACAAATTAGATTACCTTTGAATTTCACAGTATTTAACTTCACAGTAAAAATGACTTGAAATGTTGCTGCGAAAGGAGTCCAATTATGAGCCAGTAATTTACTGTAAATTTACAAAGAACATGTTTTACTTATTCTCTTAGCATTACTTGTTTAGGCTGGTCCTTTGGAATAAAAAACAAACATTTTGAAGGCCTTTGGGAATTGTTGTCCATTTGTGAGGACAGAGGTCAGTTATAGTAGACCCGGGAGAGGGGCCAGCTGGCGCAAGATCTCAGTTCTTGTTGATACCAAAGTTTTTTGATGGGGCTGAGGCTTGCTTTCTTCTTTGTTTCAAACCAAATCCTGCCAAGTCAGCCATGACGGAGCTTGCCTTGCGCGCTGCAGCTGAGCCAGCCCTGCCTGTAAATAGCAGCCCAGTGTTGTCCCAGGCCTCGATAGCGCAGTAGGCAGCGCGTCAGTCTCATAATCTGAAGGTCGTGAGTTCGATCCTCACTCGGGGCAGATACTTTTGTGGCTGCAGCAGCTCAGTCCGTTGAGTGACGCATGGAAAAGCCACACAATGTGAACACAACAATGCAATGCTGAGTTAACTGATATATGACCGTGTCTGGCCTAAACATGTGGGGCCTTGTCTTTCCTGTCTGCTGAATGGACTCGACTGTTGGTGTGGAGGTGCTGGAAATTCCCCCCCAGCTGCCCTCACAATACATGCATATGTGGCTTTGCAGTTGGAAAATGCAGTGCAGAAATTGGTATACAACTATATTTAGCTTTGTATATAGAGTGGTGTTTGAAGGTCTAAATCAGGGGTGTTAAACATACGGCCCGCGGGCTGGATCAGGCCTGCAAACAGGTTTTATTCAACCCGCAAGACGAGTTTGCAAAGTATAATAATGAGCTGAAATTTTTGAAGGAATGAATGAATGAAGGGGCCGTGTTATGAGGCAACACTTCCGTGTTTGGACAGAATAAATGCAATGATTACGCAATGATTTTACCAGTCTGGCCCACTTGGGAATAGATTTTAGTCCATGTGGTCCCTGAGCTAAAATTAGTTGACACCACCTGATCTAATCATGTTTTTGTCACTTTTTTTTTTTTTTGGTCTGTATTTATACAGTGCTTTTACTATACCTGCACGATGCCCAAAGCGCTTTACATTATACGTCACATTCACCCATTCACATTCACACACTGATGGCGGAAGCTGCCATGCAAGGCGCTAACCACGACCCATCAGGACTAGAGATGTCCGATAATATTGGACTGCCGATATTATCGGCCGATAAATGCTGTAAAATGTAATATTGAAATTATCGGTATCGGTTTCAAAATTATCGGTATCAGGTTTCACACACACAAGTGAATGCAAGGCATACTTGGTCAACAGCCATAGAGGTCACACTGAGGGTGGCCGTATAAAAAACTTTAACACTGTTACAAATATGCGCCATCAATCAATCAATCAATCAATCAATCAATCAATCACTGTTTATTTATATAGCCCTAAATCACAAGTGTCTCAAAGGGCTGCACAAGCCATGACGACATCCTCGGTTCAGAGCCCACATAAGGGCAAGGAAAAACTCACAACCCAGTGGGATGTCAATGTGAATGACTATGAGAAACCTTGGAGCCACACTGTGAACCCACACCAAACAAGAATGACAAACACATTTTGGGAGAACACCCGCACCGTTACACAACATCAACACAACAGAACAAATACCCAGAACCCCTTGCAGCACTAACTCTTCCAGGATGCTACAATATACACCCCCGCTAACCCCTTGCCCCCCCCCCCCCCACCTCAACCCCCCCCCCCCAACCCCGCCCACCTCAGCCTCCTCATGCTCTCTCAGGGAAAGCATGTCCCAAATTCCAAGCTGCTGTTTTGAGGCATGTTAAAAAAAATAATGCACTTTGTGACTTCAATAATAAATATGGCAGTGCCATGTTGGCATTTTTTTCCATAACTTGAGTTGATTTATTTTGGAAAACCTTGTTACATTGTTTAATGCATCCAGCGGGGCATCACAACAAAATTAGGCATAATAATGTGTTAATTCCACAACTGTATATATCGGTATCGGTTGATATCGGAATCTGTAATTAAGAGTTGGACAATATCGGAATATCGGATATCGGCAAAAAAGCCATTATCGGACATCTCTAATCAGGACCAAGGTGGGTGAAGTGTCTTGCCCAAAGACACAGCGGCCATGACTCGGATGGCGAAAGCTGGATTCAAACCTGGAACCCTAAAGTTGCTGGCACGGCCACTCTACCATCCGAGCCACACCACCCCTACCATGAAAATTACTCAACGGCATGTTTTGTAGTCAATTTTACTGATGATTTATATTTTGGGCTACCGTTGGCAGCGGTCTACTGGCGCAGCTAAGTTAAAGGTGACACATGTAGTAATGTGACCAGAAATGGTACTGCAATCACAGTCTAAATGATGTAGTCCCCTCCCACTCTCCATGACTGAGGTTGCCAGATACGCAGCAGAATCCGAATCCTACTCCAAGGAACTTCCAATGGCAATCGACAAGTCCTACGCTGTAGGTTTCTCTTGTTTATGCGTCTTTCAAAATGGTTTACTAAGTAATTATGACACGTTTTACTGATGTCGATTAGCCAAATGTATTTGTAAAGTTACACAGCAATATTTTTGATTAGCCAAATGTATTTGTAAAGTTACACAATATTTTCGTCGGGACCCGGGACACTAAAATGTGTAGTTTGACCGCATGGACCACCATCGTAACAATTATATATAATAATATTGTATATATCCCATAGGCCTACTTTGATGGCAAGACAAGGCCAACAGTAAAATGACCGCCACATTCCGTTCAGCATAACCCCATGTTGCATCCAACCTGACACACTGCATTCTCTTCCATGTACGCACATCACCATCTTTCAGTGCAGAGTGCCATTCTATGAGCCAACCCACGCTACGCAAAAACCACATTACGCATAAATCATATAGCCTACTACCATGTGAATACACAAAGTAGAAAATCATTACATGTAATGCATCATATTGTGCCAAGCAAATACCACTCCATATGTGTTTGATGCACATACAGTACCAGAAACTGCAATTAGCCGTGCTAATGTTGGAACGCATTTCGTCAGTGTATCTGCATATCGAGAACGAAATAGGCACGGACACTACCCATATCCACATAGCTTTTCAGAGGCGTATATAGTACCGAATATGATTAATTAGTATCGCGGTACTATACTAATACCGGTATACCGTACAACCCTAATCTGGACCTAAATTTTAAATGTACAGTAGATTAAAATCCTCATAGGTCCTCTTTAAAGAACAAACATGGTGCATGATATAGGAAAATCTCTGCAGGTTGGATCTCACAATTCCGTTACATGAATTACGCTACTACCCCAACACTTCTCTCCAGTCGTCCCAAATAAAAAGCTAACTTCAAAAATTATTGTTCGGATGATTTAAAGTCAAACCTAAAAACAAAGTATCTTCTTGACCATATTCTCATATGGAATTCTTGTGTATTGCCTGCTTAACGGAAGGAGATATTCCACAGAAGAATGTCTCTCAGTGCTCTTCATAAACACAAACCACCTCAACCGTGTCAGGAATACCAGCGGGGGAAAACGTCTTCTAATGCAGCCAGTTGAACAGAGGCATGCCGAGTTAAAGGAGCTGCACAGCCTCTCTCTGTGTCTCTCGCTGCCCTCAGCAGAGTGACGGAGGGAAGGCAGCGGGCAGGCTGCCAGGTGCCTCTCGTGTTTGGGAGAGCAAACAGCCTCGCGTCTTTGATGGAGCGAAGATCAGAGCAGGGGACACATTCTACGTGGCCGCGCTAAGTTCGCCGCAGTGCATGCGGCCTTGTTGTGCTCTGCAGCTAGGATACCACCAGTACACACAATGCAGGGGCAACAGACACGTGTGGGTGAATGTGTGCGTATGCGTGAATGCGTGTGTGTGTGTGTGTGTGTGTGTGTGTGTGTGTGTGTGTGTGTGTGTGTGTGTGTGTGTGTGTGTGTGTGTGTGTGTGTGTGTGTGTGTGTGTGTGTGTGTGTGTGTGTGTGTGTGTGTGTGTGTGTGTGTGTGAAAAGATTGCAGTTGGTACAAAATGCGGCTGCTAGACTTTTGACAAGAACAAGAAAGTTTGATCATATTACGCCTATACTGGCTCACCTGCACTGGCTTCCTGTGCACTTAAGATGTGACTTTACGGTTTTACTACTTACGTATAAAATACTACACGGTCTAGCTCCATCCTATCTTGCCGATTGTATTGTACCATATGTCCCGGCAAGAAATCTGTGTTCAAAGAACTCCAGCTTATTAGTGATTCCCAGAGCCCAAAAAAAGTCTGCGGGCTATAGAGCGTTTTCTGTTCGGGCTCCAGTACTCTGGAATGCCCTCCCGGTAACAGTTAGAGATGCTACCTCAGTAGAAACATTTAAGTCCCATCTTAAAACTCATTTGTATACTCCAGCCTTTAAATAGACACCCCTTTTAGACCAGTTGATCTGCCGTTTCTTTTCTTTTCTGCTCTGCCCCCCTCTCCCTCGTGGAGAGGGGGGGGGGGGGGCACAAGTTCGGTGGCCACGGATGAAGTGCTGGCTGTCCAGAGTTGGGACCCGGGGTGGACCGCTCGCCTGTGCATCGGTTGGGGACCTCTCTGCGTGGACCCCGACTTAAACAAGTTGAAAAACGTATTCGGGTGTTACCATTTAGTGGTCAATTGTATGGAATATGTACTGCACTGTGCAATCTACTAATAAAAGTTTCAATCAATCAAAATCAATGCGCTGCTGACTTGTCTCCGCTCGGGATGGTTTCCTGCTGGCCCCACTATGGACTGGACTCTCACTATTATGTTAGATCCACTATGGACTGAACTTTCACAATATTATGCTAGATCCACTATGGACTGGACTCTCACTATTATGTTAGATCCACTATGGACTGGACTCTCACTATTATGTTAGATCCACTATGGACTGAACTTTCACAATATTATGCTAGATCCACTATGGACTGGACTCTCACTATTATGTTGGATTCACTATGGACTGAACTTTCACAATATTATGCTAGATCCCTATGGACTGGACTCTCACACTATTATGTTAGATCCACTATGGACTGGACTCTCACACTATTATGCTAGATCCACTATGGACTGGACTCTCACACTATTATATTAGATCCACTATGGACTGGACTCTCACTATTATGTTAGATCCACTATGGACTGGACTTTCACAATATTATGCTAGATCCACTATGGACTGGACTCTCACTATTATGTTAGATCCACTATGGACTGGACTCTCACTATTATGTTAGATCCACTATGGACTGAACTTTCACAATATTATGCTAGATCCACTATGGACTGGACTCTCACACTATTATGTTAGATCCACTATGGACTGGACTCTCACTATTATGTTAGATCCACTATGGACTGGACTTTCACAATATTATGCTAGATCCACTATGGACTGGACTCTCACTATTATGTTAGATCCACTATGGACTGGACTCTCACTATTATGTTAGATCCACTATGGACTGAACTTTCACAATATTATGCTAGATCCACTATGGACTGGACTCTCACTATTATGTTGGATTCACTATGGACTGAACTTTCACAATATTATGCTAGATCCACTATGGACTGGACTCTCACACTATTATGTTAGATCCACTATGGACTGGACTCTCACTATTATGTTAGATCCACTATGGACTGGACTTTCACAATATTATGCTAGATCCACTATGGACTGGACTCTCACTATTATGTTAGATCCACTATGGACTGGACTCTCACTATTATGTTAGATCCACTATGGACTGAACTTTCACAATATTATGCTAGATCCACTATGGACTGGACTCTCACTATTATGTTGGATCCACTATGGACTGAACTTTCACAATATTATGCTAGATCCACTATGGACTGGACTCTCACACTATTATGTTAGATCCACTATGGACTGGACTCTCACTATTATGCTAGATCCACTATGGACTGGACTTTCACAATATTATGCTAGATCCACTATGGACTGGACTCTCACTATTATGCTAGATCCACTATGGACTGGACTTTCACTATTATGCTAGATCCACTATGGACTGGACTTTCACAATATTATGCTAGATCCACTCGACGTCCATTACACCGGTCGCCCTAGGTGGGGGGGCCCCCACATCTGCGGTCCTCTCCAAGGTTTCTCATTGTCATCCCACTGGGTTGAGTTTTTCCTTGCCCTGATGTGGTATCTGAACCAAGGATGTCGTTGTGGCTTGTGCAGCCCTTTGAGACACTTGTGATTTAGGGTTATATAAATAAACATTGATTGATTGATTGATTGCGTGTGTGTGTGTGTGTGTGTGTGTGTGTGTGTGTGTGTGTGTGTGTGTGTGTGTGTGTGTGTGTGTGTGTGTGTGTGTGTGTGTGTGTGTGTGTGTGTGTGTGTGTGTGTGTGTGTGTGTGTGTGTGCAGGATAACACAACAGCTATTCAAGTTTGTGGTCAAAACGCTCGCGACTAATATATGACTGGGTCTGCATAAGGCTTAAAGTTACATGAATCAAATACTTTGGGCCTGATTTACTAAAGGTTTGCGTGCACTAAAACAAACTTGATAGTCAGTCAATCAATCAATCAATCAAAGTTTATTTATATAACCCTAAATCACGAGTGTCTCAAAGGGCTGCACGAGCCACAACGACATCCTCGGCTCAGATCCCACATTAGGGCAAGAAAAAACTGAACCCAATGGGATACAATGAGAAACCTTGGAGGGGACCGCAGATGTGGGGACCCCCCACCCACCCCGGGAAACCGGTGCAATGGACATCGAGTGGATCTAGTTAATAGTGTGAGAGTCCAGTTCATAGTGGGGCCAGCAGGGGATCATCTTGAGTGGAGACAGGTCAGCAGCGCAGAGACGTCCCCAACTGATGCACAGATGAGTGGTCCACCCCGGGTCCCGACTTTGAACAGCTAGCGCGTCATATGTGGTCACCTAATCTGAGCCCCCCCCCCCCCCCCGTGCAGAGCAGAAAGGAGACTGCAGATCAACTGGTCTAAAAGGGGGGTATATTTAAAGGCTAGAGTATACAAATAAGTTTTAAGATGGGACTTAAATACTTCTACTGAGGTAGCATCTAGATAGCACGTGCAAATCTGATCTACTGAACGTGTGCAAAGTGGATTGTCTTGTTTAAGTGAGCGGAATAAGGCGTGCAATCCATTTTGCGTCTCTGTCTTCATTATTATGCAAAATGCATGCTGATCATCAAAACACCCACAATACTGGGAGGAGAAAAGGCAAACGTAACTATTTAGCACGCGTAATGTGATTTATTAACACTTATTTGGCGTTTTATGTAGCATGTGTCAGAAAGACGTGCAAACTGACAGTTCCCCACACGGCTGCAGGACCAGTGGTCCCACTGTGAAGACAGAAACATATTAGACATATCGTCTATTCAGCAAATTCATTTTATAATTTTATTGCTGCTGAATGACTTATGAGACTGAATAAAATTAATTCAATTGATGGGTTTTTGATGTCTGTTGGTGTCTTTTTTTAATGTTGTTAGTTTTTATATTATTATATTATATTATTATATATATTATATATTATATTATATTATATTATTATAATATATCTCCCCTATTTTATTTTTTGCCTACACTGTCTAGCGCGGGGGTCAGCAACCCGCGGCCCGAAAGCCACATGCGGCTCTTGAGCGGCGCCCTGGTGGCTCCATGGAGCTTTTTCAAAAATGTATGGAAATGGAAAAAAAATGGGGTGAAATATATATTTTTTGTTGTAATATGGTTTCTGTAGGAGGACAAACACGACACACACCTTCCTAATTGTTTAAAGCCCACTGTTTAATATGTTTGTGTTTATGCTTCACTGATGAGAGTATTTGGCGAGCACCGTTTTGTCCTACTAATTTAAGCGGCCCTCGAACTCACCATTGTGTGGACTGTGACTCAACAGTTTGTTTACATGTATAACTTTCTCCGACGCTGCCACAGAAATATGTGTTTTATACCACTCCTTCTTTGTCTCATTTCGTCCACCAAACGTTTTATACTGTGCGTGAATGCACAAAGAAGAGCTTTGTTGATATTATTGACTTGTTATGGAGTGCCAATCAGGCATATTTGGTCACTGCATGACTGCAAGCTAATCGATGCTAACATGCTATTTAGGCTAGCTGTATGTACCTTATTGCATCAGTATGCCTCGTTTGTAGGTATATTTGAGATGATTTAATTTCCTTTACTTATTTCCTCTTTTTATTTAATTTATTTTTCCATGTTTCATGACACATTATCTGTATGTAATATTGGCTGCATTTGTGATAGTTGTTAGTGTGCCATGTTGTTCCAGACCACAGCAAATGTTACCCAGCTTCCATTACAAGAAGACATCCTGCCGTTTCCTTTAACTTGGACACACACATCTATACCTTTGGCCATTCTAAGACAGTAATTTCCTATCTCACCCTCTGAGAAGTTTAACTAATGTTTTCCAATGTTGTAAAAATGTGTAGAATAAATATACAATTTCAACATTTCTGTCAACAAAGATTTGCTTCAGCCAGCGACACATAGTCATTTTGATAGAAGGCTAATATAGCTATTTAGCCACTTACATCATGTGTTGGCATCATTATACCACTTATATAAGGCTTTTAATGTATTGAGGCTCCAGACAGATTACTTTTTTGTATTTTTGGTCCTATATGGCTCTTTCAAAATGTTGGGTTGCCGACCCCTGGTCTAGCGCGTGGTATTGGGATCTTAGTAAATCAGGCCCTTTGTCTTTTATGGATAAGTTGTTCCGGATTGTCCTCATCTTATCCATTGAAAATCATCAAATGGCCTGAAACAAGATGAATTGGGAGTTCCGTTTCAACGAGCTCTCCTTAGAAACATAACAGTCCCACTTTTGGGTGCCACCTAATGTTTCACCACTCCACACATGACTTGAAGGCTGCAAATGGCCTGCCTTGTGCGGCGTTATGCTGACTCTCCACTTGTGCACTCTGTCCTGACTGTGAATCTCTGTGTGTCGCTTGCTTGTCCACAGATGAGGCGTACCAGAAGCTGGCCATGGAGACCATGGAGGAGTTGGACTGGTGTCTGGACCAGCTGGAGACAATCCAGACCTATCGCTCTGTCAGCGACATGGCCTCCACCAAGGTAGGGCAGCCTGGATCTTTGATTTTTTTCTTTTTCTTTCTTCTGTTCTGTGTTTGAACAGGGATGAAAGGTTCATGTTACCCTTATTTATGGTGCACGGCGTTTTTAAACAAAGAACTGACTCAATGGAAGCCCTCACATCTTGATTCACGGCCTGCAGGACTCTCTTTCCACGAATCACATACATCATTGCTGTTCAACGAAGGGGGAGAAACACAGAGAGAGTATGCATAGAGCTTGATTAGTCAGCTTACTGTACTGGAACAGATGGCTACGTTCCGGCACAGGATGCAGGTTTGCACTGGCATAAGTAAGCAGGTCTTCATCGTCAGCTTCAGGTGTGTTGATTGCCGGCGATTGATTGCAGCTAACTTGCTGCAGCCGGACTGGCACGCGCCTGCCGCGCTCCTGGAGGTGCGCCCAGCGCAGCGCACATGTGAATGCGCACTGAAGTGCGCCCGGGCCATGACAGGCACCCCTTTAAGTCCTCTCCTTTTTGGAAGTTGGACATTAACTAAAGTAAACGTGATTTTAGTAACTACGGTGTTGTTGTAGCTTGTTTACTTCAGTTGCAGTCACTAGTCATTTGTTCAACTTATTTAGTTATTCGAGTGGTGTTCCTCAAGGTTCCAGGCATACTTGCCAACCTTGAGACCTACGAATTCGGGAGATTGGGGGGGGGTTAAGGGGGAGGAGTATATTTATAGCTAGAATTCACTGAAATTCAAGTATTTCTTATATATATATATATATATATATATATATATATATATATATATATATATATATATATATATATATATATATATATATATATATATATATATATATATATATATAAAATAAATACTTGGCTTTCAGTGAATTCTAGCTATATATATATATATGTATTTTATTATATATATATATATATATATATATATATATATATATATATATATATATATATATATATATATATATATATATATATATATATATATATATATTTATTTTATTTTTATTTTTTTTAAATTTGTTTATTTTATTTTTTATATATATTTTTTTTTTTTTTTTTTTTTTTTTTTATGTCCTGCCCAGCTTCTCGGGCAAATCATATAGCAGATGTAGATGCCCATATCGGCTGTTCAGATTTACTTTACAAAAGAGAAGTGTAGGATACTTCTCTTGTTGCCTTACTTGTATTTTGATTTTATTAAATGTATTTATATTATCATTTGGTGCAGCCGGGCCGGAGCAGGAGGGGATAGAAAGAGAGAAAAAGGAAGACAGAGGGGGGAATTGTGGGGACAAGAGGGGGATTAGACAGAGAGACAAAAACAACAACAGCAAACACAACATATATATATATATATATATATATATATATATATATATATATATATATATATATATATATATATATATATATATATATATATATATATATATATATATATATATATATATATATATATATATATATACATAAAATAAATACTTGAATTTCAGTGTTCATTTATTTACACATATACACACATAACACTCCTCTCTACTCCTTGTTGTATTTGAAAGTGCAATGCTTTGCAACCAGTAGCACAGCCTTTGAAGGAGCATAGGTATGGGCAGTGTAATATTCTGGGTTGAAGTCAATAACCAGGCGAGGTGATGAAGTTACGTCTCTTTACTTCATACTTCAGAACCGACTCCCACACTTGCCGTCAGGGTGCGTTATACAACGTAAACCGTTGGCCAACCAAAAAGTAACCACTGAACACAAAACCCAACATTCACCAGGAGATGGCAACAAACAACTTAGATCACTCTATTACAGGCAGCATCTGTGACATTTCATTTGCAGGAAAGGAGTGAGTTTAGGGTTGAATTGTCCATCTTTGTTCTATTTCCTGTCACTCGTCGTCGCCATGACTGTCTCTTCTTCGTCTCCTTCTGGTTGTGTGTGCAGTTGTGCACTCGCCAAAAGCCGTAGATGTTATAACGTGACTGGGCCGGCACGCTATTTATATGAAAGAAAAGCGGACGTGACAACAGGCTGTCCTCACTCAGGTCCGCACGGACCTGGAGGGGGCGTGCCTTAAGTCCGGCTGGAAATCGGGAGAAATTCGGGACAATTGTTGTCCCGGGAGATTTTCGAGAGAGGCACTGAAATTCGGGAGTCTCCCGGAAAATTCGGGAGGGTTGGCAAGTATGGTTCCGGGTCCTCTCTTTTTCCTCATTTGGTGGCCCACGAGTTCAGTTCAAAAAACTTTGTTACGTCGTGGTCACATGTTAATGCGCGTATTGTTTACTCAAGATGCAGACGGAACTCCGTAGGCAGCGTGCAGGTAGAAAAATGATTTATTGTCCATAATTCAGTCAAGGGGCAGCACGGTTGCCCAGGGGTTAGTGTATGTGCCTCACAATACGAAGGTCCTGGGTTCGATCCTGGGCTTGGGATCTTTCTGTGTGGAGTTTGCATGTTCTCCCCGTGACTGCGTGGGTTCCCTCCGGGTACTCCGGCTTCCTCCCACCTCCAAAGACATGCACCTGGGGATAGGTTGATTGGCAACACTAAATTGGCCCTAGTGTGTGAATGTGAGTGTGAATGTTGTCTGTCTATCTGTGTTGGCCCTGCGATGAGGTGGCGACTTGTCCAGGGTGTACCCCGCCTTCCGGCCGAATGCAGCAACCTCTAAAAGGGACAAGCGGTAGAAAATGGATGGATGGATGGAAATCAGTCAAGAAAACAAACACAAGAAAAGTGTGCCAATTGCACGGGGAGCTAAGGCAAAAAACTAGCACTGGAAAGCTTAGTATAGAAACAGGAGCCAAAGGAGTACTAACCTAACTTGTTGCAGGAGTAAACAAAACAACCAGACCGAATGTGGCAGAAGGCAGGAAGAAATAGCTCTCTGATTAGTGCCCGGGAGCAGGTGAGCGTCCCGAACACTAATCAGAGGCAGGTGAAAATAATCAGCACCCATGGCAACCAAGAAACACAAACCCAGGGGTGCTGAAACAGAACTAAGGGAGGCTTGGACTAAAACGGTTCATCACAAACTTGTCAGAGACATACCTTTTTGCAGCTGATTCTTAAAAACACCAGAGTGCTGTCATTGAGGTGATCTTTGACTAGCTTTTTTGCAGAGAGCTCCTGTAACTCTGACAAAAAAAGTACACCAAAATTTGAAATATACAAAATAAGACTACTATTGAAAGAAGAAGTCCTGTCTCCCCGGGGCCTCATATTTTAAACTTGCAAAAACCTGGTTTTACGTCCTTTTTCACAGCAAAGTTGAGATGTATCAAGAGTGAACTTCATGCGTCATGTACGCACATTTCTACAGGCTGTGGTTACTTGTTGGGGCTTTGCCAACATTTGATTTCAACAATGTAAAAAAGATTGATGCAAGGACACATAATTCACTTTTTTGCCAATGCATTTGATGCTTCATATTCATATTAATATTTGTGAGGATGTCTATTAATTTATCCAGGTGATAATTTTTCCACCTATTGCAGTCACAATGTGTTCCTGTGACTTCAGCACATGTCGGGCGGAGGCTGCTGCACATTAATGGCACCGCACACTGTGAAAAACAAAACCTGCATTTGAAATTGTGTGAGTTGTGTATACCAACATTTTATTATTACTCTGGCAAAACAAACGTATACCCTTTGCCTGGGTTGAAATAAGCTATGACAATAACATTACAAAAATAAGTAGCTTCTGGCCATTTTTATTTGGTAAAAGTAGCTCTCAGAATAAAAAAGGTCGGATACCACGTACTTAAATGTTTACCATACATAAAATCAGTATGTTCACCCTTTGACCGTAGGCTGGAACAAATCATAAATCTATAAATGATGCTTTTGGCATCTCAAAATTATTGCATTTACCTGATAGTCAACACAGACAACCAGTTAAACATGTTCTTGTTACATAACATCCATACAGAAAGTGAAGTTTTTAATCTAATGAGTATTTACATTTGAATAAGCAAATGTTTACAGAGATTTAACATATTGTAATAAGTGTCTCGGAAACTGTGTGCTCTTTAGTCATTGGTTCAAATCCCTTTTACATAATATTAGCTCTATTAACTTAATTGTGGGTTTTCTCCAGGAACTCTGACTTCCTCCATCATAGGGTGGGATACTATTGGTCATATTTCACCACATCTAGTGTGTGTGTGACAATCATTGGTACTTTAATCTTTAATCTTTAATCTTAATATCGTGACATTTGTGGAATAGTTATTCTTTTGTGTATATTATTAAGGTTTAGGGTTGTACGGTGTACCGTTACTAATAAAGTACAGCGGTACTAATGAATCAAAGACGGTGGGATCTGATGTCGTTGTGGCTTTTGCAGCCCTTTGAGACATTTGTGATTAAGGGCTTATAAAAGTTGCTTCCCAGCAGTTCCACTGTAGCCACGGCACAGGAGCCAAGCGTGCAGTTTTAACAAAGTTTTAATGTGCATAGATTTTTGTCAAAGTCTTTCTCCAGCAGAACGTGACTTTTCAGTCACGTCCGTATCCTCTCTCTCCTCCTGCTCTCGGCCGCCTACTGTTAAAGACAACCGATGATTAGATTAACACGTACTACCTGGGAAATCTAATCACCTGTCAGCTGTGTCTCGCCGTCAGCACATGCCTTGCCCCCATCCGATGGTGCTCGTCCTCAGCACCACAGACAGAGGCGGTGACCTTTGCTCCTGCAGGCGCGCTGGCCATACCTCCCTCCATAAGGGGTATAAAAGTAAACTTTGATTGATTGATTGATACTATGTGTTGGAGCCAAAATTCCTTATTTGTTTATATTGTTTTTATTTTATTTTCTCTAAATTGATTGTTGGGCTCAGCATGTTTAATTTCCTTTTTTGGCAGATTGCTCCGCCCACTTCCTGTTAAGAACCAGGAAGTGTTGACAGGGAGGGGACTGTTGCTATGGTGCAGTTACCATGGTAGCCTCCATAAATTGGGCTCAGGTGTGAGCATGGGAGGGCGATTGGAGGACAAACAGTTTTCGACCGTGTTCGTGGTCGTGTTTGTGTCGTGACGTGTCATGTGGTATCGTGTTGTATCGTGCCGTGACAATGCTGTGATAATGTGCCATTCAAGGTCAGCATACTTTGTTATTTAACCTACATTTGATTTAATTTAGATAGCTGGAATAAACGGATTGTCATATCCAAACACAGTTCTACAGTACTGGACATTCTATCATTTACACGCGTCAAACTGGTCAACACAGTCGCCCTCGGTACCAGCCCAAAGGTAAGGGCTGTACACTATGCTACCTCTAAATAATACCGGTACTTTTTTTTTTTTTTACAGTCATGACGGCGCGCTGTTGTCATGTCATGACATTGCTGGTAAAACAAGCTAAAGTGCATGTTAGGCAACGCAAACGCATGGAGTACTTACAAGCAGACACATTGTGGAGACAGAAGGACGCATTTTGGCTTAAAAACTAAAGACAAAGGTGAACCTATGAACACTGATTTTTGGGCCTCGAGCGCCCCTTACAGGGGTGCCAAAAAAACATCAGTTTCTCATCTGTGGGCTGTATGGACCAGTTGTAATACACTCTTCTACCACTTGTGGCAGTAGTGACAATATAAAAAGTCTGGGGCTAAAGTTAAAAGTTAAAGTACCACTGATAGTCACACACACACTAGGTGTGGTGAATTTACCCTCTGCATTTGACCCATCCCCTTGTTCCACCCCCTGGGAGGTGAGAGGAGCAGTGAGCAGCAGCGGTGGCTGCACTCGGGAATCATTTAAGTGATTTAACCCCCAATTCCAACCCTTGATGCTGAGTGCCAAGTGTCATAAATAAGTTTCTTAAGTGCAAAAATTATGACTAAAGTGGTAAATCTGTATTTTAATTTGCACTTTAATTTTATTGAGAGTTTAGTTAAGAGACAAACTCATTATTAATTTAGTTTGTTTTAGCACAGCATAATTGTATGTACATTTTTCGTCAGGTATTTATTTATGAGTCCTTTTTATGCAGTATATTTGCTTAGTACTTATTTTTCTAATCATCCTGACCCAAGCTTAAGGTTTATGTGTTAAATAAATAATACTCTTTGTGATTAACACATTTTTTCATATCATTTGACAAGGTTGTTAACAGTAGGTAAGTTAGATATAATTATTGCATATAGTTAAAATCAAGAGTAAGATTACTAATTCAGTGAGTAATTTTTGAAAGGGCTCCGAGACCCTATGTAGTGTGAAAGTTGGCCCCGAGGTCAAAAAAATTAGGAACCTCTGCTTTAAAACATAGTTAGCTAGCTAGCGGCTAATGTTCATCCGCTGTTGGCAGTGTTTTAGCAACTTCTAAACCACTAGTACTTTCCCCCATGGCGACAAATAAACTAGATTTCTTACAAGTTATTATCCCTGCAGGGGGCGAGGAATAGCTAAACATGCTTCACTACAGTGCACGCCATAAGAGATACAATAGCCAACCGCTAACAGCAAGCTAGCGCTCCTGAATGTAAACAAATGCCAAGTGTGGATCTATTCAAACATCGACTGTAACGATACCAAGTACAATAGCCGTATGTAGTTGACACTACAATGATTACATTGATATTTTTCAATATCACAAAATCTTTTGTCATTTTGTGTTGTTTATAAACCCAAGAAATACCTCTCTGGATACAGGAAAACTTCAATTATGACTAATTTATGACCCTGTAACTACTTGATATTGGATTGATATCACAATTTGTAGTGTCAACCAAAACTTATGTAAAGTATCAAACAACAAAAGAATAACTGCTTATTACATTTTAACAGAAGTGTAGATAGAACGTGTTAAAAAAGAAAGTAAGCAGATATTAACAGTAAATGAACAAATAGATTAATAATCCAGTTTCTACTGCTTGTCCCTCATAATTTTGACAGTTTACGAAACACAGGATCAGGTGTAAATTAATTTGTGCTGGCTCACTTTAGTCATACTTTCTGCGCTTAAGAAACTTCTCTATGACTTTAGCTCCAGACTTTTTCTGTTTGTTTGAGATTGTCATGACTGCCACAAGTGGTGGAAAACTGTATTACAACTGAGTACCTCTATGGCCCATGCGGACCGCAGCTGTGGAACAGATTTGCGGGCCCCTAAAAAAAGAAACACTCTATTAAAGCACAAGCAAAGCTGATCTACTAAACTTGTGCGCAGAGGATTGCGTCTCTTTAATTAGCAAAATAGAGAGCACAATCTATTTAGCGTGTCTGTCTTCATGTGTATGCTGATTATCATAACGCCCACAGTAGCAGAAGGGGGAGATGCAAATATAAATATTTAGTGCTCGCAATGTGATTTATCAAACCTGAATCTACGTGCAAACTGGCACATTTACGCACAAATGGCTGTAAAAATGAAAGAATACCCCACCCTTCACCTGCTGTAAACTGAAACATTTTTTTATTCTCCATTTTTGTTTCTAATTTGTTCATTGAAACATTCACACGTGTATTTTATATCCCTGCTACGATAATTGCTAAAAAACTATGATCAATTAACAAAAAGATTCCTATGAACTGACTTGGTACAAAAGTGACATGTTACACTGCACGTAACCTCATGTGGATCAAACACGCCGATAAGAAACCTGCGTCAAACACATTTGTTTACGTAAATAGGGTGAAGCCTCTGAAATACAATCCATTTCCTCCCGAGCCTTGTTTCTATTTGAAACTAGAAATTACACAACATCTACTCTCCTTACATCTGACCTGCTTTAATTACCGTACCCATCGGCGAAGATGACCCCTAGGACCTCTCGTATCTAGGATGGAAAAAGTATGAAAGAAGAGAAGGACGAAGGCGAAATGCGAGTGCTTTCCCCTTTACATCCAAATTCAAAGTGCAAGGTAAATTATTTAGAGTTAACTCTAAGATACTGTATGTCCTGTTGTGGTGGCTCGCTGTTATGGCACAGTCAGAACTAGAGTTGTCCCGATACCAATATTTTGGTACCGGTACCAAAATGTATTTCGTTACTTTTCGGTACTTTTGCAAATAAAGGGGGACCACAAAAAATGTAATTGTTGGCTTTATTTTAACAGAAAATCTTAGGGTACATTTAATATATGTTTCTTATTGCAAGTTTGTCCTTGAATAAAATAGTGAACATACAAGACAACTTGTCTTTTAGTAGTAAGTAAGCAAACAAAGGCTCCTAATTTAGTCTGTTAACATATGCAGTAACATATTGTGTCATTTTCCATTCCATTATTTTGTCAACATTATTAAGGACAAGTGGTAGAAAATTAATTATTAATGTACTTGTTCATTTACTGTTAATATCTGCTTACTTTCTCTTTTAACATGTTCTATCTACCCTTCTGTTAAAATGTAATAATCACTTATTCTTCTGTTGTTTGGATACTTTACATTAGTTTTGGATGACACCACAAATTTGGGTATCAATCCGATACCAAGTATTTAAAGGATCATACATTGTTCATATTCAAAGTCCTCATGTGTCCTTCATATAAACAGCGTGCCGGCCCAGATACGTTATAACATCTACGGCTTTTGGAGAGTGCACAACTGAAACACACAACGAGGATGGACAATTCAACCCTAAACTCACTCCTTTCCTGCAAATTAAATTTCACAGATGCTGCCCATACCTATGCTCCTTCAAAGGCTGTGCTACTGGCTGCAAAGTATTGCACTTTCAAATACAACAATGAGTAGATGAGTGTTATGTGTGTGTATATGTGTAAATAAATGAACACTGAAATCCCCCCCCAAATCTCCCGAATTCGGAGGTATGGTATTAACAGCACAGAAAAGAAACTGTTTAAGTAGCACAGGATTACATAACATAAATAAAACAGAAAAATATTCTTTCTACGTAAATTAAATAACATAGCAGTGCAAATAATACATTTTTGGCAGCATTTCTCGTGCGAAATATGCCCGGCTTGGCCACTCGAGGACAGTTTTGTTTTGGGCTTACAGGGTAAACAACTCAAATAAATGTTTTATACATTTGTCCAAATGTGGCCAAGTAGACGCATTGTGGGTTTCCTGGACGTGGTCTACATCGCTGAAAGAAAAATCTAAGGAAGAGAATCCCTCCTGCCATCTTCCACTAGTTTTATTTAATATATAAATCGCTCTTCTCTCGTACAACTCTCTCGTCGTCATTTGGGATGTCTGATGTGATTTCCCTTCCTGGTTCCATGACCCGCCCTATCTTGCCCCTGATTGGCCTGTCCCTAATGTTTTGCTCTAATCTCAACCAATCGTGACTCATCAAAGTAAACAACCAATCAATCATGGACGTTCTTATACGTGCAATCACTCTTGGAAGGAGGAAGGGGAGGGGTTTAGTACCCAGTGGAGGGAAGCGGGGGCGAACAAGGAACACAACAAATAAGGGCGTATGGTCATTTAACGTGAAATAAATTATATCGATATTACGATATTTTCTTACTTCATATCTTGTTTAAAAATATATCGATATATCTTACAAACTCGATATATTGCCCAGCCCTACCCCACCATGTAATTCAAATGAGCAAAATACGTAGATATTACATGTTATTATGAATGTGCATGTTACTACGTTAAGTATATACTTACAGCATGTACTGAACGTTTTCTTTCTTCTTTTTTTAAATATTGTTATTTTGATGGTTTTCGTTACTGTTTACAAACTCAGGTAATAGATCTCTGGATACAGGAAGGCTTTGAGGGCAAACCAAATTATTTAAATGGTAGGTTTTGCTTTGTTTCGTTGTTGTGGACGGGCCACATTATTTTTTTATTTTTTTTAAATGCTATGTAGCATTCTACACTACAAATACATACAAATACATCATCTGATTTACAACAATACTCACAAATTCCAAATTTAATAACTTAGACTTAGACTTAGACTTCCTTTTTATTGTCATTCAAATTTGAACTTTAAAGTACAGATAAGAACACAATTTCGTTGCATTAGCTCGTGGTAGTGCAGGATAAAAAAGCAATAAGGTGCATATATAAATAAATAGATTACTGTACAGATACATATATTGCACTTTTGCATATGCATCCAGGTTTATGGATGTATGTTATATTGTCTTTATATTCCAGCCAGTTAATCCATTTTTGGGGGGAATTGAAGGGATTATTATGATGCGTTCAAGAGTCTTACGGCCTGAGGGAAGAAGCTGTTACAGAACCTGGAGGTTCTGCTTCTTTCTAGAGTCCAGCAGTAAAAACAGTCCTTGGTGGGGGTGGGAGGAGTCTCTGCAGATTTTCTGAGCCCTGGTCAGGCAGTGGCTTTTTGTGATCTCCTGGATAGAAGGAAGAGGAGTCCTGATGATCTTTTCCGCCGTCCTCGCCACTCTCTACAGAGACTTCCAGTCTGAGGCACTGCAGGTGATCGGTAGGTTGTGGGTTCAAACCCCGGCCGAGTCATACCAAAGACTATAAAAATGGGACCCATTACCTCCCTGCTTGGCACTCAGCATCAAGGGTTGGAATTGGGGGTTAAATCACCAAAAGTAACTTTCGGGCGCGGCACTGCTGCTGCTCACTGCTCCCCTCACCTCCCAGGGGGTGAACAAGGGGATGGGTCAAATGCAGAGGACACATTTCACCACACCTAGTGTGTGTGTGTGACAATCATTGGTACAATAAGATAAGCTTTATAAAAATGTGCTATTATGTTTTCATTGATTACTTTCTATAAAACATTTTCTATGATCTATTGCACTAGTATCGAATTGGGACTCCTTTGGGGCATATTAGTCTGTACATTTACTTCCTGAGTCGAATAAACAATAAAAAGGTGAATGCTTACGCTCTGTTTTGACTTTGACAAGTTTGATGTACACTTAGGGCAGGGGGCGGCAACCCAAAATGTTGAAAAAGCCATATTGGACCAAAAATACAAAAAACAAATCTGTCCAGGGCGGCAAAAAATGAAAAGCCGTATATAAGTCTTATAATGAAGGTAATGACGAAGTGTCTATATTAGCTATAATAGCCTACTATCAAAATGACTATGTGTCGCAGGCTAAAGCAAATCTTTGTTGACAGAAATGTTGAAATTTAATATTTATTCTACACATTTTTACAACATTAGAAACCATTAGTAAATCAGAGGCTACTCAGAAGGTGAGATAAGTCCTGGAAATTACTGGCTTTTAACGGCCAAAGGTATAGATGTGTGTCCAAGTTAAAGGAAACGGCAGGCTGTCTTCTTTTGATAGATTTATTACAATCTTTGGCAAGCTGGGTAACGTTTGCTGTGGTCTGGAACAACATGGCACACAAACAACTATCTGAAATGCAGCCAATATTACATACAGACAATGTGTCATGAGACATGCAAAACTAAATTATATACAAAGAGGGTAAAAAAGTAAAGGATATTAAATAAGCTCAGATATACCTACAAATGAGGCATAATGATGCAATATGTACATACAGCTAGCCTAAATAGCCTGTTAGTATCGATTAGCTTGCAGTCATGCAATGACCAAATATGCCTCATTAGCACTCCAACAAGTGACGCTCAGCTTAAAAGTTTGGTGGACAAAATGAGACAAGGAAGGAGTTTTTACATTTTACATGTAAACAAACTGTTGCGTCAGTTGGGAGAGTGGCCGTGCCAGCAACCTGAGGGTTCCCGGCTCAATCCCCACCTTCTATCAACCTCGTCACGTCCGTTGTGTCCTTGAGCAAGACACTTCACCCTTGCCCCTGATGGGTCGTGGTTAGGGCTTTGCATGGCAGCTCCCGCCATCAGTGTGTGAATGTGTGTGTGAATGGGTGAATGTGGAAATAGTGTCAAAGCGCTTTGAGTACCTTGAAGGTAGAAAAGAGCTATACAAGTATAACCTATTTACCATACCATTTACACTCCACACTGTGGTGAGTTCAAGAACCGCTAAAATTAATAGGTCAAATCGATGTTCACCAAATACTCTCATCAGTGAAGCATACACACAAACATATTAAACAGTGGGCTTTCTAACAATTGGGAATGATTGTGTCATGTTTGTCCTCAAAAAACATACTAAAACAAACAAAAAAAAATTTCCCCGTCTTTTTCCATTTTCAATCCTTTTTTAAAAATGCTCCATGGAGCCACTAGGGCGGCACTAAAGAGTGAAGGGCTCAGTCGTGGAAAGGAGTGTGTTTAAGGAGTACGTCACGGCAACCACAGAAATGTTCTGGTCATCAGTTGCATTGCGACTGTGTAAAAAGCTGGCTGCAGGACCGTCGAAAGGCAAGGAAGCAGAGTACTGAGGCGGGACTACCCACATGAGGGAGTGTGTTTGGGGCAGAGGCCTCGCTCTCTCTCTCTCTCTCTCTCTCTATCTATCTCTCTCCATCATGCACGTAGGAACACATGGCCAATGATCTAAAGCCGAGTCAGACCTCACAGCCCAAACTGAGTCACTCGAGCTGTGGTGTTTCTCAGCGTCAGAGAGCCGAGGCTTGGTCCTTGAACTCATGCTGTAGTCACACTTTGCACTTACAGCGACAACATGGGAGCCTGCTACTTTGACAAGAAAGAGAGGAAGTTAGGGAAGCTCAATGGTTGGAGAAAGGTAAGCCTCCTTTACAAATGTTGTCCTGATAAAGTGAGTTTATCTGCGTGGACTTGAATATCTGCTGTGGTTAGTCTGTAAGCGCCTTCAGTCTTAACTCTTTGCTCAAACATGTGGTTGGTTGTCGCTCCAATTTTTCATGTGTGGCTTTAGAAAAAATGATACACATTTATAGATTATTATATTATATATATATCAGGCAGCCATTATCATTAATAGTCACACTGCAAATGTTTTCCACTTGCCCAAGATACACCATTTTATTTCTAGAAATGTCCTTGTTTTAAGAGCTATTTACTTATTTTTAATCGTTGACTAATGTCAACATAAATAATTATATTGTCTCTATTCTACTTTAAAAATGTTAAAATTGAGAAAGTAACTATTATTAGTATTTTGGTTTTCCCCACATAGATTCTGCAACATCCTGAGGATGCTTAGTTTAAGAATTCCAATTTGAATAATGCTTGTTTTCAGAATAAAAATCATATTTTTAGTTTCGAATTCTTGCTAACTTCTGAATATACACATATTAATTTAGATTTCAATTAACTAGCTGCATGGTCAGATAATTTCACTAGTTTTTAGTATTTTTCCCCAAAATCTAGTCCTATATTTCTAAAAGTGTGTTGATGCTAAATGGTAAATGGTAGAGAACAGCAACATACAAACTCAACAGGTATAGATTGTCTTTTGTCCCACTGGCAATCAAAGCACTTAATAACAGAAAAAATACTGTAATAACCGGATGCAATAATAAGGAGTGCAATATTGGGATAGTGCAATACGGGAAGTTTAGTTATTATTAAACCCATCTACATGTTACACCTGTTTTTTTTTAACTTTTGTTCTCTGCATAACTCTATTTCTGTCTAAAGAGAGCGTTATTGATAAACTTTTCAAACATTTTGATTCATATACTCAAGACCAGCGGAGAAGACTCATGCGATTTTAGTCTCAATGAATCAAAGAACCTGTAGTCTAGTGAAACTTTGGATTTTAAACAAAAACATGACATTTTTAAATTCCTTAATGACTTTTATTATGCTTTGGCTATAAATTCTTCTAATTTTCCTCGAATCTATTTTATAATTAGTCGCTGCTTCCTTCCAAGCCAATTAAGTGCTATGTTCCAACCTAAAATTTGCTAAACCACATTGCATCCTACTTTGGCCTTTAAGAGGAACACAGGATAAATGTGATTTATTATTCTGGGAAATATTGCATCTCCCTTTCATGGCTCCAATTTTCATGGCAAAATTGAACGCAGGTGGCTTCAAAAGTTACACAACTGTAGTTGTCGCAACTGATTTTACCACCTTGCATCACGTTTGCTTGAGCAAGAGTTGCCCAAGGACAACAAGCAAAATTGTGCATGATTTAAAATACCCTTCCTAATTTGGGGGGGGGGGGAAAAAAAAGTTCTGATTGTATTCTAAAGTTACGTTTAAAAGTTTGCAGTTCGTTTGTGTGAAACGTGTGACTCAACTCCCTCGTGATATGCACAAAAATTTACTATATATTAGTATTATTATGAAGTGAAGTAAAGTGAAGCAAATTATATTTATATAGCGCTTTTCTCTAGTGACTCAAAGCGCTTTTACATAGTGAAACCCAATATCTAAGTTACATTTAAACCAGTGTGAGATCATTATAAGATCACACTTGACTATAGTTTGTTCCAATGTGTATACACCCTTTGGTTGTGTTAGTCTGTTATGTTTGGAGATGTGTAAAGATGAAGGAAGTCATTCATTCCACTGAGCCTGTGCTGCTGCAGGCTTGACACAGGCGCCCACTAGTGGGCTCAACTCTCCACCTTTTAAAAAAAAAAAAAAAAAAGACAGCTGATTTAAAAAAAAAAAAGTGTGTGTTGGATATATAGGCCTATATGAATAATTGTCAACACAAGCCTACGATTGATTGATGGATGGATGGATGGATAGATGGATGGATGGATGGATGTATAGGTACGCCTGTGCAGTGAGCTGTCTGATGGGATCACATCTGAAGTGTGTTTATTCTTTTATTTTTTTTCCCCTGCTCTCACCGAAATGCCACGGGCTCCTTCTCTGTCACAGCAGCGCTCCGCTTAATCAAGCCAACCCCCCGCAAACCTGGGGAGAGACAGGGAGGCAGAGAGAGGGACTAGAAGGGAGACGGCGCTGAAAAACAGATAAGGAAAAATAAACATGGAGGGGATGCGTAAAAAGACATAACAGACGACAGAAGAAATCATCCAATTAGGAAAATATTCCATAGCCTTCTGAGCAAGGGGCGTAGCACCAGATTCTAGGCCCCCATACACAAGACCTCTGAAGGGCCACCCCATACACACACACTTGGTATGTTTACCTACTCAGTGGCCTAGTGGTAAGAGTGTCCGCCCTGAGATCGGTAGGTTGTGAGTTCAAACCCCGGCCGAGTCATACCAAGGACTATAAAAAAATGGGACCCATTACCTCCCTGCTTAGCACTCAGCATCAAGGGTTGGAATTGGGGGTTAAATCACCAAAAATGATTCTCGGGCACGGCCACCGCTGCTGCTCACTGCTCCCCTCACCTCCCAGGGGGTGAACAAGGGGATGGGTCAAATGCAGAGGACAAATTTCACCATACCTACATTGCAAAAACTGAAATCTAAGTAAGATTAAATATCTCAAATAAGGGTGATATTTGCTTATTTTCTGTCTGATAAGATGATTCTTCTCACTAAGCAGATTTTATGTTAGAGTGTTTTACTTGTTTTAAGGGTTTTGGTCCTAAATGATCTCAGTAAGATATTACAGCTTGTAGCTGATATTTTATGACCTATATTGAGTAAAACATGCTTGAAACTAGAATATCAACTTATGCAAAGCTGTGTCATCAACACTCACAAGTATAAAACTACTTTTTTAGAGTAATAATTTCTTACTTCAAGCATGAAAAAAAAAATCATGATGCCGAGCGCATATCATTATGTCAAGATAATGGCACTAGCATTTACTTTATTTAAGAATATTTTTCAACATATTGAGCAAAAAGGTCTCTTTTTTTTCTACCAAGAAAAGTGCACTTGTTATTAGTGAGAATATTCTTATTTCAAAGTATTTTTGGGTTCATTGAGGTTAGCTAATTTTACTTGTTTTGGAAAGTCTTGACAAGCCAAATTTTCTTGTTCTATTGGCAGATAATGTTGCTTAGTTCAAATAAAATACCCCTAATTTTTGTATAATTTTTTATTGTTTTTGAACACTTTTTGCAGTGTAGTGTGTGTGTGACAATAATCGGTACTTTAACTTTTAACTTGACATTTACTAAACACTGATTATTGCATGGATTGGGTTGAAAGTAGCTTTTTAACACACATGGCAAGGTATTTCGACTTTTTAAAGATGGGATTGTAAATAACTTGGGTTTTTATTTTAAAAATAAATGATCCAACAAACCATAGGCGCCCATCTACATTTCTGCCAGCGGGTGCTCTGTCTGTGTGTATTAATTTTAAAAAAAATAGACGTTCAGTGAAGTTAATATCCCATATGATTTGTGGATTTATTATTTTGTAAAACGGACCAAACTCGCCACAAAATTAACTACAACAAGATTGATTTTCCAAAAATTATTTTAAAGATTGAAAGTTGCCATCAATCCCACGTGGGTGCTCAGCATGATCGGCGCATTTTTACCAGCCCGAATAAAATGATTGGTGTTTACGGCGGTCACTCACCCTGTCTCGTCAACACATAAGTGCAGGGAGTGTGTGCACACATACAAGAGCATTTCAAGAGAAGTAACAATTTACAGTCATGTTGTTGTTATGATGGAATATACATTCAATGACAGCTAACACTACCTATCCAAGTTGCTATTATGAGCTAACAACACCCAAAGCTAATACGCGTGCATGTTTTACATAATTACGTAATAACATCATTACATACGAGAAGCCGTAAGAGGACGGGATATACCAGGGGTCCCCAAACCCGCAAGCGTCCAAAATACGGGAAGCCCCAAATAAATTTAAAAAATATTTTTTTTTTTTTTTTTTTTATTATAATTTTTTTTAAATCGCTTGTTACTCTCCGTGTCTCCTAGCCACTTAGGCAAATCATATTGTCTAAAAATGCATTTTCCCATCGATAACACCATCGCGCTCGGAATATATATATATATATATATATATATATATATATATATATATATATATATATATATATATATATATATATATATATATATATACATTCGTTAGGTCAGGAAAAAACACAAGTGGCTATATCATCCCTACAAGCCTGTTTTGCAGGCTTCCCTGCTCGTCAGGGGATAATATATATATATATATATATATATATATATATATATATATATATATATATATATATATATATATATATATATATATATATATATATGTCAGGGGATTTTATAATATATAAACCTGCGAAACAGGCTTGTAGGGATGATATAGCCTCTTGTGTTTTTTCCTGACCTAATGTATATTCCGCTCTACCCCGGAATTGAGCACTGTATAACGGAAAAACCACAGAAACCTCTAATATATATACACTACCGTTCAAAAGTTTGGGGTCACCCAAACAATTTTGTGGAATAGCCTTCATTTCTAAGAACAAGAATAGACTGTCGTGTTTCAGATGAAAGTTCTCTTTTTCTGGCCATTTTGAGCGTTTAATTGACCCCACAAATGTGATGCTCCAGAAACTCAATCTGCTCAAAGGAAGGTCAGTTTTGCAGCTTCTGTAACGAGCTAAACTGTTTTCAGATGTGTGAACATGATTGCACAAGGGTTTTCTAATCATCAATTAGCCTTCTGAGCCAATGAGCAAACACATTGTACCATTAGAACACTGGAGTGATAGTTGCTGGAAATGGGCCTCTATACACCTATGTAGATATTGCACCAAAAACCAGACATTTGCAGCTAGAATAGTCATTTACCACATTAGCAATGTATAGAGTGTATTTCTTTAAAGTTAAGACTAGTTTAAAGTTATCTTCATTGAAAAGTACAGTGCTTTTCCTATATATATATATATATATATATATATACATACATATATATATATATATATATATATATATATATATATATATATATATATATATATATATATATATATATATATATATATATATATATATATATATATATATATATATATATATACATACAGCCCGACCCCCGGCTAAAAAAATTTAACCCAATGCGGCCCCCGAGTCAAAACGTTTTGGGACCCTTGGGATATACGGTGTAATATACATTGGGAAGTTGGCACCCTCTAGGCATCTGTGTAAATGTTGAAAACATCCATCCATTTTCTACCACTTGTCCCTTTTGTATATGAAATACACGCGTCATCCTCTTGTGTTGTCCTGCATGTCGGAGAAAAACATGCGCTGAATAAGCAGTAAGATGCAATATTGCAGTCATGTGTGTTTAAACGTGCAAGTGACAGCGTCCAGTCTGCTTAACTGCAGAGAATGACATTTGACTGCGCCTCTTCTCCGTGTATTCGTGCACTGAGGCGTTTTTTGTTTTTTTTTCAACCTCCGGGGGAGCATAACTCTTCAAGACTACAGCGAGACATCCCCCACTGTTATTTGTGGTTTCTTTATATATTATGCAGTGCGGTATTACATAAAGGGCTGCCTCCTCCCTTGCTTCGACGCCCCCCTTTTCTCACATCATCTTCCTGCTTCTGGTTCTTTCCCTCAGTGGGTGGATAAGCTGGAATCCTCCCAGGGAAGCTTTCATCTATGCACACACAACCAACCCAAATGCGCATTTTGGAGCCAAAAAGGTTCTCTGGGAACTGGTGTTTTCCCAGGGAAAAAAAAAAATATATGGCTGTTAAACGGAAGGGTCTCTGTCCTTGAGTCGTGACAAAAACGGGCTCATGATGTAACCGTGAAGGCCGGTCAGGTGCACAAGGCAGCAGGACAAAGCATCGATCGTGCCTGCGAGGCAGCGAGATAGAGATTGATGACTCCGTTGGCAAGTGGCAGCCAGTGGAGAAATCGACATGTAAGTGGTGGATGGTGAGGCAGCGAAGGGGGGGAGGCGCAGGAGGGTCTCTGAGCCCAGGCGACGCGTGTGGCGAGTCCTCGTGACAGCTCAGCGACGACAACACATGTCTGCCTGCAAAGGAAAAGGGGGGAAGCCTCTCCTCGCTCCCTTTTCCATTCGCCCTGGCTTGCGGGATGCTGTTGCCATGGTGATTGGATGTTCTGGTAATTGGGACACACGCGGCAGACAGAGAAACGAGTGGGCTGATGTCACCTGAATCGAGAAAAAGGATGCAATTATCGCCGATGTCGGCTTTTTCTTCTCCTGTTCACACACTGAAGTTGCTGTTTAAAAAATGGCATGATCCTGCTATGACGGGATGAACGGGCTCGCAATGGCTGCCGTGTGTTCGCAGACAAAAGAAAAAAGGGGAGGGGGGGGCTGCACGGACTGATAATAGATTATGATGATAAGATGCTGCACAGTCACATTCCTGAAAATGTGACCGGCGTTCATTGTCTCACTGTGGACGCTGCGGCACGTTTATCTCAAAGCGGCTGAGTTAAAGGGGAACGGCACTTTTTTAGCAACGTTGTCCATCTTTCACAATCTCTACGTGAGACAAGAACGAACACGTCTTTCCCTTTTCTGCTGGTACACACTGCAAAAAGTCAGTGTTCAAAAACAAGAAAAAAATATACAAAAATGAGGGGTATTTTATTTGAACTAAGCAAAATTATCGGCCAATAGAACAAGAAAATGTGGCTTGTCAAGACTTTCCAAAACAATTAAAATTGGCTAATCCAAAAATACCTTAAAATAAGTATATTCTCACTAATAACAAGTGCACTTTTCTTGGTAGAAAAAAAAAGAGACCTTTTTGCTCAATATGTTGAAAAATATTCTTAAATGAAGTAAATGCTAGTGCCATTATCTTGACATAATGATATGCACTCGACATTACATTTCTTGAAACCAGCAAACTTATACTAAAAACTAATTTATTGTTCTTAATGGAAAGGCAACAAGGCAACCGCTTGTTACTCTCGGGGTCTCCTAGCCGCTCAGGCAAATCATATGGTCTAAAAATGCATTTTTCCATCGATAACATGACATCATCGCGCCAAGTGCGTGCTCTTTCAGTCAATTAGTGCGCATATATACAGCCCGGCCCCCGGCCAAAATTTTTTTAATTGTAATTTTGAAAAATTCATCTGAATGTGCATGAACTATTTCTCTTCAAAATTGTTTGAAATGTCAAATGTTTAAATATTAACTGTCAGTTTACTGTACTGTGCCAACTGTACTACTATACGAGTGTGTGTTTTCTATTGTTTCATTGAAAATAAAACAGCAAAGTCAATTTGGCTGTCATCCGTTTTAATTATGAGACACAACTGTGTCAAAGTCATGATTTTTTTTTTTTCATGCTTGAAATAAGAAATGATTACTTTAAAAAAGTAGTTTTATACTTGTGAGTGTTAATGACACAGCTTTGCAACAGTTGATATTCTAGTTCCAAGCATGTTTTACTCAATATAGGTCATGAAATCTGTAATATCTTACTGAGATCATTTAGGACCAAAACACTTAAAACAAGTAAAAGACTCTAACATAAAATCTGCTTAGTGAGAAGAATTGTCTTATTAGACATGCAGAAAATAAGCAAATATCACCCTTATTTGAGATATTTAATCTTACTTAGATTTCAGTTTTTGCAGTGTGTGGACACGGATAAGGTTAGGTGTGATTTACCCTGGATAACCTTATCCGGCTTAGTGTAAACTGGGCCTTAGTCCTCTGCAGTGGACCTTTTGCAGAACAAGGCTATTTTTTTCACCCAAATGACCAAAGAAATAGACCCCAAACAAATGGCCACAGTTTGCACTGTGGCTCTCAGGAGGATCCAGCCAATGATGGCGACTGCAGCGATCATGGCATGTGGCAATAATCACACACAGGACACTTTCTGTGTGTTGCTGGGGCTGGCAGACTGCAGCGTGGGGGAAGGAGACAGGAAAGGGAGGGTGGGCGAGTGCGCAGAACCGAGACAAATCCATCGGAGGAACCCCCCCTCGAGTCAGATGAACATCGCCGCCTCACTCCCTCCTCCCGTCTCTATCGCCTCCCTCCTCCCGTGCTCCTCTCTCCTCCATTATTCACCACGCTGCCAGTCCCTCCCGCTCACGGCTCACAGCTGCTCCAGCCCATCTAGCGAGCCTGCCGTGTCCCCGTCTCCAGTCCCGCCGCATCCACCCGTCTATCCATCCACCCATCATGGATAGTCCTTCTGCAGCTGGACGGGAGAGTGGTCCACCATCACGCTGCTCTCTTAGCTGCTGAAAAGGAATTTTTTCGTTCTGACAGAATCCTGTTCGACTGAATCGGTTTTTCCGCCTCCCCACCCCCCTTCCGATTGGATTACAGTTCTGGCTTTGATTAGGACCGAGAAAACAGGAGCCAAAATGCCTGAAGCCAACTACCTGCTGTCAGTCTCTTGGGGTTACATTAAGGTGTGTGCTTCTTTGCCCTACTTAGCTACCTATAACACAAAGAAAAACTGCAAAGTAGTCATTTTGAAGTTTTCTAAGACTGATATTCCCGTCCAAATGTGTGGCTTTGACTCCATTTTGCAGAGCTATGTGCTTGGTGTGTGTGTGTGTGTGTGTGCAGGCGCATGCATCAGTCTGTCAACAGCTGCTCTACCGCAGTGCCCTGGATCTTCATGTACTGTCATCCAAAATGTTTGTTATGCTGTAATCTGTCAATGAAAAATGGTCAATGAGGCGCAGATTTTGCACTTCATTGGAATTCCTGCATGTAAACCCTGCAAGCATTGAGTGGGCGTCATTAAACTGTTGCAGAGGTTGAGTGCACAGGTCTTAAAAGTGGCAAATAACCAGCTGATTGAACTATAACTGAATTTTCGGGCTTTCCCTGGAAACTGACCACATTATCCTCCCCCCCCCCCTCCCCATTTTCTCTCTTGCAGTTTAAGAGAATGTTGAATCGGGAGTTGACGCACCTATCTGAGATGAGTCGGTCTGGGAACCAGGTGTCCGAATTCATCTCCAACACCTTCCTAGGTAAAGAACGAAACACCGTTAAAAACACCATTGAAGCGAATGATCCACGAATCAGACGCCAAAAGGGCCACAAAACGCAGTGACGCACCAAAATGTTCTTAAGTTGAGTTGCTCCGGCTGAGACGCTCCACTGTGGGGGCGTAGCAGAAAATACTGCGCCATTGAGCTTCGGCTCGACACCTTTTATTTATTTTTTTTGGTTTATTGCACCAAAATGCCCATTGATTTAAAAACGAGGACATGTTTAACGATTGCTTGGAACGCATTCATTTCTAAGGGTTTGACAACGTTAGACGCCATTCATTCATTTCCGCTGTTGACGACCGACAAAAGATCACTGAGTGGATTCAAGCTGCGTGGATGAAAGCTGAGAAAATAAACAAGAAGAAAATATAGATTGCAGGCCAAGGGTCTATTTATAGATGCTGCGCCTCCGATCGATCCTGATCCGGTGGAGTGTGGATGGCGAATCCCTCAGTGCCTGATCATAGAGGGTGGGTGGGTGGGTGGGTGGAGGGGAAGTGACTGCAGTGGAGGAGGAAAGCGAGGTACAGAGGAACCCCCATTTGCTGGCATGTACCTTCTGTGTGAGTCATCTCCATCTTTGTCACTTCCTCCCTCCCTCGGAATACCAGGCTCAAACTTTACTGCCTTGCCGAAGGGAAGAAAATGCTCAGGCTGGCAATAGTGGAGGGCAGGAAAGTGTATCATGTGTGGTCATACTGGTTGACCAATAGTACTATTTTGTCCTTGGATTCATACAAAGGGTGTTATTTAATCAATCAAAGTTTATTTATATAGCCCTTAATCACAAGTGTCTCAAAGGGCTGCACAAGCCACAACGACATCCTCCATTTAGTAGAGTTGGGAAACAGAACAATTTTGTTTGGATAATTGCCGAGATCAGGGGTGTCCAAACTTTTTCCACTGAGGAAACACATACCAAAAAACTCAAAGAATGCGGCGGCCGTTTTGATATTTTTCGTTTTCAAAACCAATACAATATATCGATTTTTTTCAACCTTTTGGGCTCCCCTCAAGTTTGGAGCCCGAAGGGTCATAAAAATATGTTGTATATTATGTTGTTTTAATTTTTATTTATTCAACGCTTATATCTCCAGATCGACTGCAGTTCAGTTTCAATTTATTTTGAACGTGCATAGAGTACAATTACAATGTAATGCATCACATTGTTTCTAGTTGTTTCATTAAAGCACGTCCTGAAAAGGAGTAGGAAGAAGCACAGCTTATTTATTCGTACCCCATTTCGTATCGTGGCAGTTTTATCCCATTTCTTTGTTCTCTGCTTGTAAAAGACAGTGAATAAATAAATAAATAAATAATACCATAAGTAAGTAAACAAATATTAAACACATAAATAATCATTATCTCATTTTTTACAGTTCTTCTTCTTTGGACTTTGTGAACACTTGTAGTTGGAACAGTCTCTTAAACTGAATCATATTGGTGCTTTGTTGGATTTCCTTGCTATATCCATTTCATAATTTAATTCCACATGGTCAGGTCTAGCTGTCAAGATAAAAAATGTTTTTTTTCTGTTTTATGTCTCTGTTTTCCCCCATTTTCAGAGTGGATTATTGGATGTGAAGTAATAGGAGCCTTAAATAGGTCAATATTCAACATTAATTTTTTTTTTTAAATCTCACAAAAATTATTGGGGATCCAAAAAAGTGGCGGTCACAAAAGTGTTAAAAATAAGTCACACATTTATTTTATTTTATTAACTTTCAACGCTTAACTTTCTCGATCAACTTAAGATCTATCCGTCGATTATAAAACTTTTTTCATGTTTTTTTGTTTGTTTTATGCCCATTTTGTCAAAGATAATGTATACCTAATATTTTCCCCGAAAAATATTTTCTAAGTGGAATTTTTGATGCGAAGTAAATGGATCCCCTAATAAGTCAATAATTCATAACAACATTGATTTGAATTAATTGTTAATTTTTCAGCAATGAGTTTAGAAAAATAAAATCCACAAAAATTCTTGAGAGGACCAAAAAAGTCTTTAAGTGTTTAAAGTAAGTCACACATTTTATTTATTTTTTTACTTTCATCACTTCACTTTCTAGATCAACTTCAGACCTATCCATCTGTACTAAATTGTAATAATTGTCCTGGTTTTGTTTTTGTTTGTTTTATGCTCATTTTGTCAAAGATAACTTATACTTAATATTTTCCCCAAAAAATATTTCAAAGTGGAATTTTTTATGTAAAGTAATTGGAGCATTGAATAGGTCAGTAACTCATATAACATTGATTTTTATTCTATATTACTTTGTGAGCAATGGCAGCTTTAAAGGAAAACGTTTTGTGTTATTAGACTCAACAGTGCAACTTTTTCTCGTGACATTAGACCACCTGTTTTTTTTTCAAATAGTATTTGCCGAATGTGCCGTGGGTCATTAAAAAAATTGCTGCGGGCCGCACTTTGGACACCCCTGGCCTAGATGATCATCCTCCTGAGGACCAGTGTCCTCTGCAGTGGACATTTGGGCTTTGCAGAACAGGGGTTGTTTTTTTTCCTTTGACAAAAAAAAAAAGAAAGACCCAAAAACAAAAGTCCACTGCAGATGACGCTGGTTCTCAGCAAAGAGACTGCATGTGTCATTACAGTGTGCCCGTCCACCCACTACAGCTGTTCTCTTGGTTGCGTCATATGTCCTTTAATCACACCTACCTGAGAGAACATTCCGTTAAATAAATTATCCTCTGCCCCAAAAGCTCCCGTTTTCATGTGTATATATATATCAAAGAAGACTCAAAAATGGGGGGGAAATAGAACAGGATCTGAGCAATATTTCACTTGCTTAAATAAAAACATGTTATGTCAAATGTGACTATTTACAGCAAATGTCACATGTCACACTAAGGGTGGCCCTATGAACAACGCCAACACTGTCATAAACATGTGCCATATAGTGAAACCACACTAAACAACAATGACAAACACATTTTGGGAGAATATTTGCACCGCAACACAACATATTGATTGATTGATTGAAACTTTTATTAGTAGATTGCACAGTACAGTACATATTCCGTACAATTGACCACTAAATGGTAACACCCGAATAAGTTTTTCAACTTGTTTAAGTCGGGGTCCACGTAAATCAATTCATGGTAAACACTAAACACTAACCTAAACACTACCAAACAAATTCCCAGAATTCCCTGCAGCACCAACTCTTCCGGGACGGTGCAATATAAACAAACGTCATTTGTGGATCTATACCTAACATCCACTGTGATGATACTAAGTACAATAGTGTATCTAGTCGATACTACTATCATTACATTGATATTTTTTAGCATCACAAAATCTACTTTTGTTATTTTTGAAATTATATTATGTTTATAAACTCAGGAAATATGTCCCTGGACTTTGAATATGACCAATGTATGATCCTGTAACAACTTGGTATTGGATTGATACCCAAAACTGGGGTATCATCCAAAACTGATGTAAAGTATCAAACAACAGAATAATAAGTGATTATTACATTTTAACAGAAGTGTAGATAGAACATGTTAAAAGAGAAAGTAAGCAGATACTACCAGTAAATGAACAAGTAGATTAATAATTCATTGTCTACCACTTGTCCTTTATAATGTTGACAAAATAATAGAATGATAAATGACACAATATGTTAAATTAGGAGCCTTTGTTTGTTTACTTACTACTAGAAGACAAGTTGTCTAGTATGGTCACTATTTTATTTAAGGACAAACTTGCAATAAGAAACATATGTTTAATGTACCCTAAGATTTTTTGTTAAAGTAAAGCCAATAATGCAATTTTTTGTTTGTCCCCTTTATTTAGAAAAGCACCGAAATATTTTGGTATTGGGACAACACTAACGCAGATTAATCACTCAATTTATTTTGATCATACATGCTCCCCTGCCTAAATCGCTGCCCTTCATGGATATAAAGTGATGATTAAACAAGCACACACATACTTACATAACCTCCTGATAACCAGCGTCCTCTGCAGTGGACAATTGTGTTTTGCATATTTTCTTTCCGACATGCATAATAACCCTGACAAAAGAAATAGACCAGAGGAGAAATGTCCACTGCAGAGGACGCTGGCACAGACCTCAAATAGATGGACTATACTGCGCACTTGTGTGACAGAACTTAATTGGCCGTTCTTAGCGTGGACGGGCTGGAGCACTGTGGGTTAAAGGAGACCGTCAGAAAACAAGAGGAGAGGGAGAGCGTGAGAATGAAAGTGATTATTTGAATTACAACTGGTAATTGAATAACCCTCCACGGGCTGATAAGGATGAGCGGAGTCCGGGGGGCTTGACAGAGGAGCTCACGTAGAAGACAGCAGTCATTCACTGCAGGGTTTCTATTCAGCTCAAGTGAAAGCTGCGACTCTCCTCACATGGAGGCTTTGCTTTTTGGTTTTTCTTTATCCCCATCTGGTTTGACAGCACTTTCAAGGTGCCTCGGTCGACCCAGCCTTTGTAATCCCATTCAAATCTCGTGCAAAAAATGTAATTCCCTAAAAACAATTCATTTAAAGCAGAGGTGTCAAACGTACGGCCCGAGGGCCGGATCAGGCCCGCGATTAGGTTTTATCCGGCCCGCGGGATGAGTTCTTCAGGACAACCTAAAATCATCGGCCCGGAGGTTGGGTCTTGGGCGCAGTTGGGTGTTCCAACAGGACAATGACCCCAAACGCACGTATAAAGTGGTAAAGGAATGGCTAAATCAGGCTAGAATTAAGGTTTTAGAATGGCCTTCCCAAAGTCCTGACTTAAACGTGTGGACAATGTTGAAGAAACAAGTCCAAGTCATAAAACCAACAAATTTAGCTGAACTGCACCAATTTTGTCAAGAGGAGTGGTCAAAAATTCAACCAGAAGCTTGTGGATGGCTACCAAAAGCGCCTTATTGCAGTGAAACTTGCCGAGGGACATGTAAACAAATATTAACATTGCTGTATGTATACTTTTGACCAGTGGTTCTTAACCTTGTTGGAGGTACCGAACCCCACCAGTTCCATATGTGCATTCACCGAACCTTTCTTTAGTGAAAAATAAAATGTTTTTTTACTGGTGCACAAAATGAACTGTGCATGAACATCACCTTGTTTAAAGAACATAACCTACACCGTGCATGAACTCACAACAAATTACACACCTTACACACATTACCATGAATTGATTAACGTGGACCCCGACTTAAACAAGTTGAAAAACTTATTCGGGTGTTACCATTTAGTGGTCAATTGTACGGAATATGTACTGTACTGTTTCATATAATGTATTCTCTTCCTTTGCAATCTACTACTAAAAGTTTCAATCGATCAATCAAAAAACCTGCAAATCAGATGGAAAATTAGAGGTAACAGTGTTTGGGGGTATCCATAATACGCTGATAGGGAGAAGTTTTTATTCACACGATAAGTCGGATGTCTCTTTACCCCTGAGGCCGACTCACCGAACCCCTAGGGTTCGATCGAACACAGGTTAAGAACCACTGCTTTAGACCCAACAGATTTGGTCACATTTTCAGTAGACCCATAATAAATTCATAAAAGAACCAAACTTCATGAATGTTTTTTGTGACCAGCAAGTATGTAGAAATTATTGGAAACTCAAGACAGCCATGACATTATGTTCTTTATAAGTGTATGTAAACTTTTGATCGCGACTGTATATATACATATATATATATATATATATATATATATATATATATATATATATATATATATATATATATATATATATATATATATATATATATATATATATATATATACATATATATATATATATATATATATATATATATATATATATATATATATATATATATATATATATATATATATATATATATATATATATATATATATATGTTATGAGCGCGATGATGTCACGTTATCGATGGGAAAATGCATTTTTAGACAATATGATTTGCCTGAGCGGCTAGGAGACACAGAGAGTAACAAGCGTTAGAAAAAGGATTATAAAGGACGGATTTCTTTCAAATAATAATTTTTAAAAAAAAAAATTGGGGGGACTTTGGACGCTGGCGGGCCGTAGTTTGGGGACCCCTGCTCAAAAGTATTTAATGTTGCTGCTCTGATTTGCTGACTTTTTTGACAATTGAAGGTGTGAATGGTGTGAACTAGGGCTGTGAATCTTTGGGTGTCCCACGATTCGATTCAATATCAATTCTTGGGGTCACGATTCGATTCAAAAACGATTTTTTTTCCGATTCAAAACGATTCTCTATTCATTCAATACATAGGATTTCAGCAGGATCTACCCCAGTCTGCTGATATGCAAGCAGAGTAGTAGATTTTTGTAAAAAGCTTTTATAATTGTAAAGGACAATGTTTTATCAACTGATTGCAATAATGTACATTTGTTTTAACTATTAAATGAACCAAAAATATGACTTATTTTGTCTTTGTGAAAATATTGGACACAGTGTGTTGTCAAGCTTATGAGATCTGATGCAAGTGTAAGCCACTGTGACACTTGTTTTTTTTGTTGTTTTTTTTATAAATGTCTAATGATAATGTCAATGAGGGATTTTTAATCACTGCTATGTTGAAATTGTAACTAATATTGATACTGTTGTTGATAATATTCATTTTTGTTTCACTACTTTTGGTTTGTTCTGTGTCGTGTTTGTGTCTCCTCTCAATTGCTCTGTTTATTGCTGTTCTGAGTGTTGCTGGGTCGGGTTTGGTTTTGGAATTGGATTGCATTGTTATGGTATTGCTGTGTATTGTTTTGTTGGTTTGATTAATAAAAAAATAAAAATTAATAAATAAAAAATTAATAAAAAATTGTTTTAAAAAAAAATAGATTTCTAAAAAATGAGAATCGATTCTGAATCGCACAACGTGAGAATCGCGATTCGAATTCAAATCGATTTTTTCCCACACCCCTAGTGTGAACTGTGCGAATGAAAGCAAGAAAAGAGGTGAAGCACCTGCTGAGCGACAGGCTGATGGCTTGCAGGTGTTCCCATAGTGCTGCCTGCTTCTCAGGTAGCCAGGAAAACAAAGGCGTACTATGTGAGATTAAATGGCCCTTTATGCACTACTCCTTCACACACACGCGCATCGTTCCTTTTCACGCTTCATTGAATTCGACGGCATCTTTTTTTTTCCCCCAGACAAACAGAACGAGGTGGAGATGCCATCGCCAACACCGAAGACGCGGGAGAAGAAGAAGCAGCAGCTGATGACGCAGATCAGCGGGGTCAAAAAGGTCTCCCACGGATCTTCGCTGTCCGGCAGCAGCATCTCCCGTTTCGGGGTCAAAACCGATAAGGAGGAGCTGCTGTCCAAGGAGCTGGAAGATCTGAACAAGTGGGGCCTGAACATCTTCACCGTGTCAGAATACTCATACAGCCGACCTCTCACCTGCATTATGTACGCCATCTTTCAGGTAGGATCCCACTTTTACTCCATGCTCTCTGTGTGCTTTTTTTCTTGTTCACTTGCTTTCCTAAACGCCCCCGTGTGACTCCTCTGAAGTTACTCACCACGTGTATTACCATGTTGTGTTTCCAAGGAGCGAGACCTGTTAAAAACATTTAGGATCCCAGTGGACACGTTTGTGGCTTACATGATGACGCTGGAGGATCACTACCATTCAGATGTGGCCTACCATAACAGCCTGCACGCGGCTGACGTAGCCCAGTCCACGCACATCCTGCTCTCCACCCCAGCCCTTGATGTAAGTAAGAACTCAAAGTAGATGACTGCTCTGTTTAGTACCTTATGCAACATAATATGACGTTTATTTAGCCATTGACTCTGACTGAGGCGTACGAGTGCTCGGTAACCAAGGAAACCGCACTCAGACAAGGCAGCCATTTGTTACCCATGAAATCATTGTCTAAAAAATATACAACGATAATATTATATGTTGTATATATATACATATACATATATATACATATATATATACATATATGTATATATATATATATATATATATGTATATGTGTGTATATATATATACACACACACACATATATATATATACTATTATTGTGAATATGAATATATGTATATGTGTATATATATATATATATATATATATATATATATATATATATATATATATATATATATATATATATATATATATATATATATATATATATATATATATATATATATATATATATATATACACATATACATATATTCATATTCACAATAATAGTATAGATATATATATATATATATATATATATATATATATATATATATATATATATATATATATATATATATATATATATATATATATATATATATATGTATATATATATATATATATATATACTCTACCGTTCAAAAGTTTGGGGTCACATTGAAATTTCCTAATTTTTGAAGGAAAAGCACTGTACTTTTTAATGAAGATAACTTTAAACTAGTCTTAACTTTAAAGAAATACACTCTATACCAGGGGTCACCAACGCGGTGCCCGCGGGCACCAGGTCGCCCGTAAGGACCAGATGTGTCGCCCGCGGGCCTGTTCTAAAAAAAAAAAAAAAATTTAAAAATTAAAAAAAAAAAAAAATTTTTTTTTTTTTTTTTTTTTTTTTTTTAATCAAATCTACATAGAAAAAACACAAGATACACTTTCAATCAGTGCATCAACCCAAACAACCTCCCCCATGCACACTCATCCACACAAAAGGGGTTATTTCTTTCTGCTACCAATATTCTGGTTCCCACAACATAGACAACACATCTGCAAGGGACACAGTCCCTGAAGTACACATGATTGTATAGGCTGCTGTTCCACTAACATTTTCATTAATTACTATTTTTTATGTAATTATTTTTATATTGTTTTACTTTCTTTTTTATCCAAGAAAATGTTTTTTATTTATTTATCTTATTTTATTTTATTTTTAAAAAAAGGGCCTTATCTTCAACAGACCAGGTTGTCAATGAAATTAGATTTTTTTAAAGGGTTTTTTAAACCAGGCCCAGTCCAGATAATGTCCAAGTCGGACTCAGCAACACACACCTTCATTCATGTACACAGAAAAAAATTAGGGAACACAACAAATTGCAATTAATTTATAAACAAAACACTTTGCATTCCATTCGAAAGGACGTTCCCTTTAGATTTCCGATCATTAACATTTTACATTTATCATAATTAAGCTTAAGGCCAGATTGCTGTGAAAATATGTCCAAAAGATTAAAAAGGTTCCGCAAACAATGAGGAAAAATCTTATCTTTGTGAATCAGCCTTTTCTGACATGAACTTCATCAAGAACAAACACAGAACATGCCTCACTGATGCACATCTGCAAGACTCACTCAGAGTTGCAGTGTCAAGTTACACACCAGAGTACAACACACTAGTTAACAGCATGCAATGCCAGGCTTCCCACTAACTGACAAAGAAACAGATAACAGATTTGGTGTCCAGTTCAAAGTGTGACATGATTTAAAAATTTGAGAGTTGACTTTTGTATTTTACATGAGTTATTATTTGTACAAACATGGTGCAAAGTAATTCATGATTTGTTCAAAAATGTTAGTGGCTAGCTAGTTAAAATGGGATATTGTGATTTCACAAGACTGTCTTAGAAGTGATCATTTGAAAATGTTCAATTTGAAAAATGTTGATATTTATCTGTTTCTATATATATTTATTGTGAGAAATCATTAAGATGATCAGTGTTTCCACAAAGATAAATATCATTAATTATTAATAATAACAGAGTTAAAGGTAAATTGAGCAAATTGGCTACTTCTGGCAATTTATTTAAGTGTGTATCAAACTGGTAGCCCTTCGCATTAATCACTACCCAAGAAGTAGCCCTTGGTTTCAAAAAGGTTGGTGACCCCTGCTCTATACATTACTAATGTGGTAAATGACTATTCTAGCTGCAAACGTCTGGTTTTTGGTGCAATATCTACATAGGTGTATTGAGGCCCATTTCCAGCAACTATCACTCCAGTGTTCTAATGGTACAATGTGTTTGCTCATTGGCTCAGAAGGCTAATTGATGATTAGAAAACCCTTGTGCAATCATGTTCACACATCTGGAAACAGTTTAGCTCGTTACAGAAGCTACAAAACTGACCTTCCTTTGAGCAGATTGAGTTTCTGGAGCATCACATTTGTGGGGTCAATTAAACGCTCAAAATGGCCAGAAAAAGAGAACTTTCATCTGAAACTCGACAGTCTATTCTCGTTCTAAGAAATGAAGGCTATTCCACAAAATTGTTTGGGTGACCCCAAACTTTTGAACGGTAGTGTATATATATATATATATATATATATATATATATATATATACACGTTTGGTCAGAAAAAACACAAAGGCTATCATCCCTACAAGCCTGTTTTGCAGATTTCCCTGCGAAACAGGCTTGTAGGGATGATATAGCCTTTGTGTCTTTTCTGACCTAATGTCATGATCCGTAGTCCGGATCATGTCTTGTGTTTTCTGTTTGTTTTGGACTCTTTTAGTTCCTGTTTGTGCACCTCCTGAGTTTGTTTAGTCACCATGGTTACTTATGATTTTCACCTGCCTCTTGCGTTCGGGACGCTCACCTGTTGCTCATCAGAGACGCTATTTAAGCCTGCCTTTTCCGGTCACTCGTCCTGGCTTCTTTGTTTGCTTTCCGCTACTGTCACGCAAGATTTGTTAGTTCATGATTCCAGTGCTAAGTTTTGCTTGTCTCCTAGCCTATGCTAAGCGTTAGCTTCGAGTGCGAACGGCACGTATTTCCTTTGACTTGTTTTCTGTTTTTTGGTGCTTCTTTGAGTGTTTAAGATTAAATCATACCCCTACCTTCACGCTTTGTCCGGAGTTGTCCGTTCTGCATAAAGATGCGACCCCAACATGTCACCTAACGTATATTCCGCTCTACCCCGGTATTGAGCACTGTATAACGGATAAGCCACATAAACCTCAACTATATATATATATATATATATATATATATATATATATATATATATATATATATATATATATATATATATATATATATATATATATATATATATATATATATATATATATATATATATATATATCTTTATTTTCATGACTATTTACTTTGTAGATTGTCACTGAAGGCATCAAAACTATGAATGAACACATGGAGAGTTATGTACTTAACAAAAAAAAGGTGAAATAACTGAAAACACGTTTTATATTCTAGTTTCTTCAAAATAGCCACCCTTTGCTCTGATTACTGCTCTGCACACTCTTGGCATTCTCTGGATGAGCTTCAAGCACACCTGTGAAGTGAAAACCATTTCAGGGGACTACCTCTTGAAGCTCATCGAGAGAATGCCAAGAGTGTGCGAAAAAGTAATCAGAGCAAAAGGTGGCTATTTTGAAGAAACTAGAATATAAAATATGTTATATTTTCCATAAAGTTTCATAACTCCACAAAGAATGCCTTCTATGACAATCTGAATAGTCATGACAATAAAGAAAACACATTGAATTAGAAGGCGTGTCCAAACTTTTGGCCTGTTCTGTATATATACTGTATATGTATATATATGTATTTCAACTAGATTTTTTCTTGTTAAATTCATATTGTTGCCGAATGCCGGCAGTTTGTAGTTAACCTGATATATTATATGTGTGGTTTTTTTCCCAACACAGTATTACTTGAACTTTTGAGCTTCATTGGTTTTGTGACCAAGCTCTTAACTCAAAACACTTGCATCTCAAATAAAATAAAATAACAAAATACAATTTTAAAAATTACGAATGAAAACAAATTAAATGATTACAAATCAACACATTCTATTGAAATTCATTGAAATCAATTTTAACTTGTGCTTGCCCCAAAAATATCACAATTTTAACATGTACCATGCCTTTTTAAAAAGAAAAACACATTTTACAGTGTACAAATACAACCAAATGTACTACTCACAACTGCAGTAGTATTATGAAGTAATGTAATAATAATGTACAGCGTAACCCTAACCCTTTGAGAGTCGCCTTGTACTGTTTCTCCTTCCAGCTGCTTCTCTGTCAAACACTATCACTCGCTATACCATACTTTCATAAATAAATGTTCGCCGTTTAGAATAACATTCTGCTTCAGTACGGTGAAGACTTGCTGTGGTAGCTCAAATTGCTACAGCAAGTCGGCGGCCCGTTCCGCCATGTTTTTGATGATGTATTTCTTTAATTCAATGACTATTATCCATATCTTCTCAGCAGTGTCCTTCACACTCACTTTCTTCCTTCCCATGGTTGGAAAACAAAGTTATGTCCATCCCTAGCTATAAGGTGTTTTGGTCAGATTTTACGGGCTTAACTGTGATATTTGCTACGCCAACTAATGGCGGGGATGCTTGCAACTAAAATGTTCACGTTTCTCTATTAAATTTCCTTCTTTTGTTTATTTAGTTGTTTTTTTTGTTTTTTTACAGGCTGTCTTTACCGACCTCGAAATTCTCGCCGCCATCTTTGCTGCCGCCATCCACGATGTCGACCATCCCGGAGTATCAAACCAATTCCTAATCAATACCAGTAAGTGAGAAACAACTAAAGGGTTCTCCAAACAGCAGTGGTGAGAGTGACTCATTCCTCTTCTTCACCTTTTTGTCCAGACTCTGAGCTGGCGCTGATGTACAACGACGAGTCGGTGCTGGAGAATCATCACTTGGCTGTGGGATTCAAACTCCTGCAGGAGGACAGCTGCGATATCTTCCAGAACCTCACAAAGAAGCAGCGACAGTCCCTACGGAAGATGGTCATTGACATGGTACAACAGCAACGTCTATTATGTTACCTCCTGGCTTCTTCCCGATGTGTGCCCGTCAACCAACGCCTCTTTCTGTCCAGGTTTTAGCCACGGACATGTCCAAACACATGAGTCTGTTGGCTGATCTGAAGACCATGGTGGAAACCAAGAAGGTGACAAGTTCTGGAGTGCTGCTGCTAGACAATTACACTGACAGAATACAGGTGAGAACTCAGCCTCCACATCTTTTACCTGATTCTGATGACTGAACTCAATTATCCCTGTATTTATTATCCACACTGCAAAAACTGAAATCTAAGTAAGATTAAATATCTCAAATAAGGGTGATATTTGCTTATTTTCTGTCTGATAAGATAATTGTTCTCACTAAGCAGATTTTATGTTAGAGTGTTTTACTTGTTTTAAGGGTTTTGGTCCTAAATTATCACAGTAAGATATTACAGCTTGTAGCTGAGATTTTATGAACTATGTTGAGTAAAACATGCTTGAAACTAGAACATCAACTGTTGTAAAGCTGTGTCATCAACACTCACAAGTATAAAACTACTTTTTTAAAGTAATCATTTCTTATTTCAAGCATGAAAAAAAAAATCATGACTTTGACACAATTTTGTCTCATAATTAAAACGGATGACAGCCAAATGGACTTTGCTGTTTTATTTTCAATGAAACAATAGAAAATACGTACTCATAAAGTAGTACAGTTGGCACAGTACAGTAAACTGACAGTTAATATTTAAACATTTAACATGTGACATTTCTAACAATTTTGAACAGAAATAGTTCATGCACATTCAGATGAATTCTTCAAAATTACAATTAAATTTTTTTTTGCCGTATATATGCGCACTAATTGACTGAAAGGGTACGCACTTGGCGCGATGATGTCATGTTGTCAATGAAAAAATGCATTTTTAGACCATATGATTTGCCTGAGCGGCTAGTAGACCCACAGAGTAACAAGCGGTTGCCTTGGTGCCTTTCCATTAAGAACAATAAATTAGTTTCTTAAAGTGGATAATTTTAGTACATTATTTGATTTCTTTGCGCAATCCATTCCATGATGTAACAAAGAAAAATCTATAGATTAGCCGCACCTTTGTATAAGCCCCAGGGTCCAAAGCTTGGGTAAAAAGTAGCGGCTTATAGTCCGGAAAATCCTGTAAAAGTACTTATTTTACACTCTATATCAGTGTTTTTCAACCTTTTCTGAGCCAAAGCACATTTTTTTCATTTAAAAAATCCCGAGTTACACCACCAGCAGAAAACATACAAAAATGAAACTCAGCAGCCGATATTGACAGTAAAAAGTCATTCTCACAATAGTTGGATATAAATTCAAACCATAATCAACCATGCATCAATATAGCTCTTGTCTCAAAGTAGGTGTACTGTCACCAACTGTCACATCACGCCGTGACTTATTTTGAGTTTTTTGCTGTTTTCCTGTGTGTAGTGTTTTAGTTTTGGTCTTGCGCTCTTATTTTGATGTTGATTGTCATGGCATGTACGGATGTACTTTGTGGACGCCGTCTGCTCCACACGCTGTAAGTCTTTGCTGTCGTCCAGCATTCTGTTTTTGTTTACTTTGCAGCCAGTTCAGTTTTAGCTTCTTTTTGCATAGCCATCCCTAAGCTTCTGTCTCTTTTCTTAGCGGCACTCGCCTTTTGTTTATTTTTGGTTTAAGCGTTAGATACCTTTTGACCTGCAAACCATCGTCGTCGTTCCCAACATCTACAAAGCAATTAGCTACCTGCTGCCACCTACTGATATGGAAGAGTATTACACGGCTACCCTGCCGAGCTCGAGACAGCACAGACACTCAACAACGGATTTGCGGATTATAATTACTTGTTTGCAAAAAATATTTTTAACCCAATTAGGTGAAAGTACTTAATCTCCCACGGCACACCAAACAATATCTCTACAACTGTAGTGTTTAATTTTGTTGATTCATGTTCTTATATTGTTACGTTTATTTGTCCACAAATACATTTGGGGAATAAAAGAAAAACAAAGGCAAAATCACAGAATTAGTGGAAAATGTTCAGGGCCTCTGTGTACCTGGTATCGTATGGACATCAAAATGTGTGGTATCGTCCACCCCCTACTGTGAATTAATCCACGTGTTTTTAAAACATGTTGATTTGAAGCCGGGAATGATTCCAAATGTCTTGGTATTTTCCAGGTGCTGCGAAACATGGTGCACTGCGCCGACCTGAGCAACCCCACAAAGTCCCTTGAGCTGTATCGCCAGTGGACCGATCGGATAATGGAGGAGTTCTTCCACCAGGGAGACCGAGAAAGGGAGAGGGGGATGGAGATCAGCCCCATGTGCGATAAACACACGGCTTCCGTGGAAAAGAGCCAGGTGGGAAATTAGCTTCATTTTTAAAAAAAAGACAAACCCGTCTAACTTGTGTTGTGGCCTCTAGGTGGGGTTCATCGACTACATCGTCCACCCGCTGTGGGAGACTTGGGCCGACCTGGTCCACCCGGACGCCCAGGACATCCTGGACACGTTGGAGGACAACAGGAACTGGTACCAGAGTATGATTCCTCAGAGCCCCTCCCCGCCCTTCTACGACCAGGGCACCCACGGACATGGGGGGGGCACCGGGGGCCAAGGAGGTGGGGAGAAGTTCCAGTTTGAGCTGACCCTGGAGGAGGAGGACTTGGACGGAATAGAGAAAGACGTGGAGGATGAAGACGAGGAGGAGGACAGCCTGGGAGATTCTCGCTCTCCTCCTCCGGACTATCAGGACGAGTGTGACATGATGGAGCCCGGCCCCGCGGCGATAGAGATCGTGACGCACGAGGCGTCGCCCACGGACACATAGGGCGGGCAACACGCGCCGGTTTGAGTTTGGAAAAAGAGGGGCGATCCTCCTGCAGCTGTGCTTTTGAACAAAAGCCACAGAAGCTTGGTTTTGGCCCGCACGGGGGCGTCTTGCACTCGGGTGTTGGAAGCCACGCACGGACGGACAGTTTTGACAAGAAGCGGCTTCAGAGTTCTCAGGAAATCATTTGAGTCTTGATGGACACCAGAGACTGACGGCGAAGGATTTAGGCCAGCTTGGTACTGGCACTAGATGGACTTTGACACTACTGAGAGAAATTTTGTAACTTAAGACTTTTTTTTAATAGATCTAGAAGTAGCAGATAAAACCATCCACTGATGGAGTTTGTATAGCAAGAGAAAGTGTTTACTTTTTTCCTGTACCATTTGTCAGAGATCTTTTGTGTGCCTTTTTTTACTAATGTCTTTGTATCGTTTTGGGTTTTTTTTCTTATTTATTGAACACTCTAGTGTGTCTTTGAAATGTTTTTTCTTATCTGAGAGAGTAAAACCATTTTTGTATGTCCTAAAAAGTCTTCCATGTATTGGGCAATAGAGAAACATAATGTCGTCCTCTTAGTAGGGAAACATCAACGCACACATTTTGTCAGATTTAGTTCTCAGTCCAGAGTATTATTTTGGTTCAATGTTTAGCTGTAAGTTACTTTTGATTTTCAGACATATTCTTCATCACGTATGTTTTTTTCTTGAAACAGTCCGCAAACCTCATGGGCTTCCTAACTTTTCACACCAAAACTGGAACTCAAAGTGGCGTTTTAGGGTTTTTTCCATATCCATCCATCCATCTTCTTATCCGAGGTCGGGTTGCGGGGGCAGCAGCCTAAGCAGATAAGCCCAGACTTCCTTCTCCCCAGCCACTTCGCCAAGCTCTTCCCAGGGGATCCCGAGGCGTTCCCAGGCCAGCCGGGAGACATAGTCTTCCCAATGTGTCCTGGGTCTTCCCCGTGGTCTCCTACCGGTCGGACGTGCCCTAAACACCTCCCTAGGGAGGCGTTCGGGCGGCATCCTGACCAGATGCCCGAACCACCTCATCTGGCTCCTCTCGATGTGGAGGAGCAGCGGCTTTACTTTGAGCTCCTCCCGGATGGCAGAGCTTCTCACCCTATCTCTAAGGGTTAGGGTTAACCATAACCCTAACCTTAACCCTAACCCTAACCCTAACCCTAACCCGCCACCCTGCAGAGGAAACTCATTTCGGCCGTTTGTACCCGTGATCTTATCCTTTCGGTCATAACCCAAAGCTCATGACCATAGGTGAGGATGGGAACGTAGATCGACCGGTAAATTGAGAGCTTTGCCTTCCGGCTCAGCTCCTTCTTCACCACAACGGATCGATACAGCGTCCGCATTACTGAAGACGCCGCACCGATCCGCCTGTCGACCTCACGATCCACTCTTCCCTCACTCGTGAACAAGACTCCGAGGTACTTGAACTCCTCCACTTGGGGCAAGATCTCCTCCCCAACACGGAGATGGCACTCCACCCTTTCCCGGGTGAGAACCTAATCCCAGTTTTTGTCCATGTCAAACAGGCTTATTCGTTTTCTCCTTCCACATGACAGTAAAAATTAAAATGATGTTACTTCTGTACACCACCTGGCTCCGCCCACTTCACGCTGCCCGGATGTCAAGCCAGAGTCCACAGTTGTCCAGCGCAACTCTTAATAGGGTCAGGAAGGGAGTAAGGTTTACCGACATGCCATGCTCATTCCTTTCCATCCGGGTCACGGCACCTTCACACTGCCGGGATGTCCAGCCGGGGTCCACAGATTGAGAGTCGAGTGCGCTAGCCAACGAGCTAAAATCTTGAGCTGACTCATAAGGCGTCATGGAGTAAGGTTCACCAAAATACCATGCTTCCCCCAATTGGCATCCGTTGTACTCACCCCACTAGACCTCACATTCATCTGGGTCACGGCACCAAAGTAAGCTGCTTGGCTTTGCCCCTTCACACTGCAAGGGGGTCTAATCAGGGTCCACAGGTTGAGCGTCGAGTGCACTAGCCGACGAGCTAAAATCCCGAGCTGTCGGTGTGACTGTTAGGGCGTCAGGAAGTGAATGAGGTTTACTGACGTACTCTTCTCACTCACTTTCATCCGGGTCATGGCACTAATGTAAGCACCCCGTTCACACTGCCGGGGGGGGTCCACAGATTGAGAGTCGGGTGCGCTAGCCAACGAGCTGTCGGTGGAACTCTTAAGGCATCAGGGAGTGCGTGAGGTTTACTGACGTACTCTGGTCACTCACTTTCATCCGGGTCACGGCACCAATGTATGATTATTTGCTCTGCTCCCTTCACACTACCAGAGGGTGGCCAACGAGCTGAACTCTCGAGTGAGGTTCACCAACGTACTCTGCTGCCCCCAATCTGGCATCCGTTGTATTCACCCCAATAAACCTCACGTTCATCCGGGTCACGGCACCAATGTATGATCATTGGCTCTGCTCCCTTCACACTACCAGAGGGCGGCCAACGAGCTGAACTCTCAAGTGAGGTTTACCAACGTACTTTGCTGCCCCCAATCTGGCATCCGTTGTATTCACCCCGATAAACCTCACGTTCATCCGGGTCACGGCACCAAAGTAAGCCGCTCGGCACCGTCCCCTTCACACTGCCAGAGTGTCCAACCAGGGTCCACACACTGAGAGTCGAGCTAAAATCTTGAGCTGTGGGTGTAACTCTTAAGGTTTCCCGACATACCTTACCATTTGTTAAGTTACACTACCCCTGAGCTAAAATAGCAGAAATATAAGCAATTAATGTCAACACATCCCCTCATGATTTTACTTTTTCCTGCCATTCGTTCGACTCAAACTATAAAATCAATTTGAGTCAAAAAAAGACTCATTTCACCGAGTTAAGCAAACAAACTACTTTTTAATCACATTTACCTTCTGCGGAAGCCTAGTGTGCTTCTTTGATGGTCGAGTCAAAGTAAGGACAAACTGCACATTGGTCGGGATTTTATTTTTAGCTAGCAGGTATGCTGCGGTCTTAATAATCTTGTCAGTCGGACCTGGTCCTGAAACCCGGCCCGTCTGATGCAATGTCCTATGCAATCAGGCCCAGACCCCATGACTCAAGGAGCTGCCCATGTAAAACTGAAATTCCCTCTCAGAGCCTCATCAGAGCCAGCCATCCCTGGGTTTACAAGCCTTTCTCGGCTCCATGGACACAACCCCAAACAATCAGGCCGGCTATTTTTTTTTTTTTTTTTTAAGCGAAAATCCCCCAAGTGCTGCTTCCGCCCTTTGACGTCATTTGTCTCCCGCTCTGCTGCATGAAGTTTCCAGGGCACTTTGGTTGTTATGACTTGACACGCATAGAAGTGACTTTGGGGAAAGAAAGGAAATGAGGTGCTCTATTTGGAAAGAAAACTGGTAACTTTTTTTTTTTTGGAAAGGGGTTTGCAGAGCTGCGTTCTTTTTGAGTTGACGATCACACCTTTTTATGCCTAACCTACTAAAATGGTACTTCATGGTGTGGCAATCACCTGTGTATGGTATGAATGTGCAGTATGGCAGGTTTTGTACACACAGTGTGTTTGCGTGTGTGTTTAGATGTGTAGACTTCGCCATTGGGCCTTATCCTCACGCCTCACCTTTTGTCTAGAACTGTTTGTTGCTTAGAGCTAAAGTTGGTCTTTTTTGCTGTTTATAACAGTATATGTATATTTATTCTATACTTTAAGCATGTAAATAAGAAATACTGGTTCAGTGTAAAAATCTATTTTAATTTAAATATGCATTACCAGGAAGTGATGGTGTCTAATGTGTAGAAGACTCTTTTTTTATACAAAAATGTACTATATATTGTTATATAACATAAACGCAACACAATCTAACGTTGTATATATTATCCGCACAATGTTTTCGAGTGGCCAGCGGAGCAGGAGCTGAAGGAACGTCGTCGCATGAGAACCTTGTCACTCCAAAATGACCAAAGTCCATTGTAATGCTGCATTCACAAAAGTAATGATCAAATGCATTTAACCAAAAAAAAAAAACCTGAATGATCATATATGAATTGCTTCTTTAAAAAAAAAAAAAAAAACATTTTTCTTGTTTGATTTCCCCCTGATCAATATTTGAAGGTACAAGGTTGTCATCCGACAGAAGTTTGGTGACCCGTGTTCAAAAGGTGCATATGGTTCTCAAACGTGTCTCTCTAAGTACCACCATAATGACCCAACGATAAAATACAGTAGCATAGCAGGCGTAAGTATTCATTAGAAACAAGTATATGTAATATTTTTGGCCACTGTTTGAGCAGTATCACTCTGTTTGAATAGAAGCATATAAAACACTGTACTTTTATTAAGTGATTCCTTGGCGTACCGCTCGATGGAGCCCGCAGTTTAAAATTGGATATTTGCATACCATTGCTTGATCTTTGCTTCGTATCCAAACACACACATACCTTATTTCACTTATCGATCGCTGACACGTGACAAGGAACGGTCTCCTTTTATCACGTCGTGTAAAAGTAGGTGTGACAGCAAAAAAAAAGTACCGGTGGCATGCAACAATACGCACGGCACTCAATTGATGACAACAAAATATGTTTTTTTGTAACTGATTGTGTGAACTACTCCGGACCAAACTTGTCATGGTTGTAAAAGCCAGACGTGTTCAGTATTAGCACTCTTTATCTCCGTCCATGCTTTCTTGGTCCTAGTTGTGTCCAAATGGTTAGCCTGATTTTGCACTATCTGCATGACGGACGGTTTTTGTTATTTGTCAATATTACATTGAGGTCCACCGGTTGTTGCAGGTGGGTTGATAAATGTTTCACACAATGTATGGCATTATATTGTATATTGTGTTCAAGAATACACCTGAAATAATTTTTCTAAGAAGTGATTAAAAGCATGAGTATACTACTATGTCTATTCTTGGCTCTTTCTTCCTTCGCTAAGTTTCTTGTAGGAATAACGGCTTTACAAAATAACATGATGTACGATATGATACAAAAAAAAAGTCTGACAGACTTTTTTTCAACTTTATTCCGAACTAAAAGAGGCAATTCCTGAAGGAATTGCGTGTGAATGCTCCAATGCTGAAGTTGAAGTGAAATGCTGACAGAATGTGGTATGAATGTAAGATTAGTTTGAATGCTTTGAATAGGTTGAAAAATGTGGGAATTGTGCAACCTGGAAAAATGTCACATTCATTTCAATGGGAACTTCCTGTAAATTTGGGAATTTCGGGAAAGGTTGGATTTTTAGAAAATGATTAGGAGCATGAATGAATTGGTAGGTGATGTAATTGTTTAAATCGGGCAAGTAATGTTGAAGTAGTAAATGGTATTAGGGAATTTCGGGAAAATCTGGAATTTTTTTTAACTTTGAAAAAGGGTAGTGTGAATTTCCAGAATGTGTTAAAGGTGGAATGGGTTGAAGAATGTGGGAATTGTGGAAGTTTGAAGAATGTCCAAGTGATTTCAAAAATTGGGAATTTCAGGAAAAGCTGGAATTTTTTTTTTAAATGGTAAAAAATGTAAATGGGCATATTGAATTGAAAAGGTTGATGTTGGAATTTTTCAAATCGGTCGAGAAATGTTGAAGTAGTAACATATTGAATTGAGAAATGCTATTACGGAATTCCTGGAATTTCGGGAAAACCGGTAACTTTTCCAGTTCAAAAAACAACTTTGTTTTTTTGTCCTGATTAAGAGGAATGATTTGACGCACAGAGACGTCCCCAACTGATCCACGGAAGATTGGTCCACCCCCGGGTCCCGACTTTGAACAGCTAGCGCCTCATCTGTGGTCACCTGATAACCTCTCCATGCAGGAGAGAGGGGCAGAGCAGAAAAGAGACGGCAGATCAACTGGTCTACTTCATAACATAACATACAACAAACTAAACAAACAGGAAAACAAAAGGTACTTAGTCTATACACACAATAAATGGCCAAGTTGTTTCTTTAGATAAATAAATGACTTAACAACATTTACACAACCTAATTTCCTTGGCAGAATAAACATTAAATATTGTTCTGACTTTATTATTGTTATTTGAGCATTTAACATTTATTTTGGTGACTTTTTGGTCCTTTGAAGTACATTTTGAAGTCTATTTTTTGTGGCGCTAATCTGAACAGAATGATTTCATTTCATATTTGTATTTGGAATACATTATGTATGTCGTTTCTCTACGGGGAAAGACGTTAATGTCTCTTGTTTTCATGTTAGCATTCAAGCTAGCTCAAGATTAGCATGCGAGCTGCTTCTCAAGGAAATGAGCAGGACCACTGTGGGTACACTGCAAAAAGTCAGTGCTCAAAAACAAGAAAAAAAACAAACAAAAATTAGGGGTATTTTATTTGAACTAAGCAAAATTATCTGCCAATAGAATAAGAACATTTGGCTTGTCAAGACTTTTCAAAACAAGTAAAATGAGCTAACCTCAATAAACCCAAAAATACCTTAAAATAAGTATATTCTCACTAATAACAACTGTACTACTATATGAGTACGGATTTCCTATTGTTTCATTGAAAATAAAACAGCAAAGTCCATTTGGCTGTCATCTGTTTTAATATGAGACACAATTGTGTCAAAGTCATGATTTTTTTTTTCATGCTTAAAATAAGAAATGATTACTCTAAAAAAGTAGTTTTATACTTGTGAGTGTTGATGACACACCTTTGCAACTGTCATGTTCTGTGGTCATGTTTTGTTTGGTTATGTTCTGTTGGTTTTTGGACTCTTTTAGTTCCTGTTTACGCTCCTTTGTTTTGGTTACCATGTCAACTTATTAGTTTCCCCTGTCATGTGTTCGGACTCACGCACCTGTCACTAATCATGTCTTTATTATTTAAGCCGGTAGTTGCCAGGTAGTCGACCTGGCGACTTTAGTCTTTATGATACTCTTGCTCACTTCATGCCGTGATTCCCGACCTTCGATGTTTGTATCCCATGCCATAGTTTTCATTTCGTGTAGATTTGTTTCATGTCCATAGTTTCTGTCTTAGTGCTAGTTTTGTTCCCTGCGTCAAGTTTGTATCTCCGCCTTGTGGGCGCCTTTTGTTTGTACTTTGTTAGTGTTAAATTAAATCATGTTCCTACCTTCATCCGATGTCTGATATAGTTCGCTTGCACCACGGGAAAACATTCCTCGCAGCGAGCTGCGAAAGCCTCGCAGTAAGCTGCACCTAAGTCCACGTCTTGACAGCAACAGTTGATATTCTAGTTTCAAGCATGTTTTACTCAATGTAGGTCATCAAATCTCAGCAACAAGCTGTAATATCTTACTGAGATCATTTAGGACCAAAACCCTTAAAACAAGTACAACACTCTAACATAAAATCTGCTTAGTGAGAAGAATTATCTTATCAGACAGAAAATAAGCAAATATCCCCCTAATTTGAGATATTTAATCTTACTTAGATTTCAGTTTTTGCAGTGTAATAATTACATCGCACATGAAGAAGTCATTCTGTTACTAGTCCAATTACATTTTTTAAGACGTAACTATTACGAATGACTTCTCCAAGTCATTTGCCCAACACACATACATCATGTTTCTTTGCACCTGCAGGAAGTGAAAATGGAGGAAAATACGTATTGGTGATGTCATATTGTTATTGTCTCTGCTAGGGAACTGTGAACTCTTTCCCAGATGTTGGAGCAGTGACGTGCGGTCTGGGGTTTTTTTTTACATAAAATGTTTGTGCTTCAATCAATGTTATTGTCAATAAGAAGAAAACATTTTTTCCTTTTGAAATTACCGACTTTACAATGTTCCTAAATATAAGCTGCACCCACTTTTTTTTATTATTATTATTATTATTTTTTACATATTGTGGCGCTAATAAGGAATCATCACGGAAGGAGTCTTGGTTTGGCGGATAGAAGACTGATCTTGAATGAGACATCACTCGATGCTCGAACAAAACAGACATGAACAATGGCAATAAAAAAAAAAACTTTTCTGATTCTGATGATCAGAACACCACCCACACTGATGGTGTCAAAGATGAGAAAGCGAAAAGATAAAAGATCAACTAAAACAGCTACCTCATTTACAGTGAGGCATGCTGGAAACAAGGAACTGGAGGGACATGTTGAAGTGGCCTCCACCACACAAGCATGCAAACATGAAATATTTACACTTGCGCTTGTTTTGATTCACAAATTGAACAAAAGACAGTAGCGGTAACGTGACTTACCCTAGTGCAAGGGCTGTTTTCTTTTGCAAGTCGTCTTTGGCTTCGGGGCTGTGTCTTGTGCATTTTGACGTTTCTTCTTCATGATGTGGGTGAGTCCTAAACACGCTAAATGGCTGACTGAATGATTGTGTGAGTGCGTTTGATTACCGACATGACCCGTCCGGCAATTTCATTGGTCTGACGCGGGGGTCAGGAATGGGTGGCTCTCAGGCCGCATGCGGCTCTTTAGCACAGCTCTAGTGGCTCTCTGGAGCTTTTTCAAAAATCTAAAAAGATGGGGGGGAAATTATATTTGTTATTTTAATAATGTTTCTGAAGGAGGAAAAACATAACACAAACCTTAGTAATTGTTAGAAAGCCCACTGTTTAATATGTTTGTTTTTATGCTTCACTGATGAGAGTATTTGGCCAGCGCCGTTTTGTCCTACTAATTTTGGCGGTCATGGAACTCACCGTAGTTGGTTTACACTACCGTTCAAAAGTTTGGGGTCACCCAAACAATTTTGTGGAATAGCCTTCATTTCTAAGAACAAGAATAGACTGTCGAGTTTCAGATGAAAGTTCTCTTTTTCTGGCCATTTTGAGCGTTTAATTGACCCCACAAATGTGATGCTCCAGAAACTCAATCTGCTCAAAGGAAGGTCAGTTTTGTAGCTTCTGTAACGAGCTAAACCGTTTTCAGATGTGTGAACATGATTGCACAAGGGTTTTCTAATCATCAATTAGCCTTCTGAGCCAATGAGCAAACACATTGTACCATTAGAACACTGGAGTGATAGTTTCTGGAAATGGGCCTCTATACACCTATATAGATATTGCACCAAAAACCAGACATTTGCAGCTAGAATAGTCATTTACCACATTAGCAATGTATAGAGTGTATTTCTTTAAAGTTAAGACTAGTTTAAAGTTATCTTCATTGAAAAGTACAGTGCTTTTCCTTCAAAAATAAGGACATTTCAATGTGACCCCAAACTTTTGAACGGTAGTGTAAGTGTACAACTTTCTCCGGCGCTGCCACAGAAAGACGTGTTTTATGTCTCTCCTTCTTTATCTAATTTTGTCCACCAAATGTTTTATGCTGTGCGTGAATGCACAAAGGTGAACTTTGTTGATGTTATTGACTTGTTGGAGTGCTAATAACCCACGCTAACATGCTATTTAGGCTAGCTGTGTGTACATATTGCATCATTATGCCTCGTTTGTAGCTATGTTTGAGTTCATTTAATTTCCTTTACTTATGTCCTCTGTGTATTTAATTGATATTTGCATGTCTCAGGACACATTATCTGTATGTAATATTGGCTGCCTTTATGATTGTGTGCCATGTTGTTCCTGACCACTGCAAACGTTACCATGTTGTTCCAGACCACAGCAAACGTTACCCAGCTTGCAAAGAGTGTAATAAATCTATTAGAAGAAGACAGCCTGTCATTTCCTTTAACTTGGGCACACACATCTATACCTTCGGCAGTTTTAAGCCAGTAATTTCCAGGAGTTATCTAACACTCTGAGACACTTATTTAATGTGTTGCCTTCATTATAACACTTACATAAGGCTTTTAAGTTTTTGCGGCTCCAGACAGATTAGTTTTTTTGTATTTTTGGTCCAATATGGCTCTTTCAACATGATGGGTTGCCGACCCCTGGTCTGACGTAACAGGGCTAAATTTATTGGCGGCATGTAAAGTTCGTGAACCTGGAAAAAGCCATGAATTAGCTGCAGCAAAGCGTAGGAAAAAAGTAGCGGCTTATCGTCAGGAAGTGACGTCGTTTTTAAGTGCAGTGGTAACTTGATGAGTATTTTTGAGATACAATATGCCTCAAGGCTTTTTATTATGCTTAAAGTTGCAAGTATAATAAAAAGTCTAAAAGTCCAGCATTGAACATTTTATCCATGAAAATATAAAAAAGCTGCTGATGGTGCGTTTGACATGTTTCAGTTTGTTCTGACACCTGAGTCCACAAACTGGACAATCGACCATTACCTTCGGTACACAAACATATCGCTTGTTGTCAACCCTGACCTCCGGTCCGTCATTCAAAAATGTCTGTGTGCAACATAAACCACAAACACAGTTCCTAATGTAAAATGATGGAAAAGCAGCTCGTAGGAGACACCCCCAAAGGCAATCAGAGATAAAAATTATTTCAATTCCGCATTTTTTACGTATACGAATGTGTTAACTATTGGAACCATACGTAAAATATGTTCATAAGACTTATGTTGGCCCCGCCCACTGACTTTGATGGATGAGTTTGTCAGTAAAGCTGCCACACAGGTTCATGAAAAAAATATACAAAAAAATAAAAATTAATATATTTATATCCATCCATCCATTTTTTACCGCTTGTCCCTTTTTTGGAGTCGCGGGAGGGGGGGGCTGCATCCTATCTCAGCTGCATTCAGGCGGAAGGTGGGGTACACCCTGGATAAGTCGCCACTTCATCGCAGAAATATATTTATATATAAATCATTTGATTTTATAATATTATATGATTAGATAGAATATGTAATAATTAACTAAATTGTGAAATAAATCAAAAGTGAAATCAATCAAAGGTGAAATAATTAAATATAGAAACACAATTATTAAATTAGTTAACTAAATATATATAATATTACATTGAACTAATCCAGTGGTGTCAAACTCATTTTAGATGGGGGGCCACATGGAGAAAAATCTACTCCCAAGTGGGCCGGACTGGTAAAATAACGGCACGATAACTTAAAAATAAAGACAACTTCAGATTGTTTTCTTTGTTTAAAAATAGAACAATCACATTCTGAAAATGTACAAATCATAATGTTGTTTTTTTTACACTTACATGTTGCGGTTAATAGTATTCTATCTTTATTTGTCGTTATTTATATTTTCTGAATAATACATGTGATAATGTTCATCAGTCAACTCATTGGTGTTAATTTTCAATCTATCAAGATAAAAAAAATAATATCAAAATCAAATTACAGGATGTTATTTATGTAGTTTGCTCATCTTCCTCGACTGGTGCACAAACATCATGGGGTTTATTTTTTTTAACATATGCAGCATCATCTACACAGATACAAATAATTGCTATTGCGACATCTAGTGGACACATTTAGAACAGCAGTTTCTTTCATTCAAAAATGTTGGCTCATTTTTATACTTAGCAAACTCATCCCGCAGGCCAGATAAAACCTGTTCGGGGGCCTGATCCGGCCCACGGGCCGTACGATTCATGCCCCTGAACTAATCAATGACACATTTAATAACACTTTTAGTAAGATGTATTTGTTTATTTTATTCCGTCCCGTGTGACCCTCCATAGTTGTAAGGATAGGCGATACGTACAATGATAGGCAATGTTAGTAGCTAAACTTTGCCAAATCGCTACCATTAGCTGACCAGATAATGCGCGTGTGTTACGTGGAGCATCGTTACACGCTAAAAGCCAGAGGAAAGCGGTATATAATGCTTACAACTGGGCATCTGTGTAAAGTTTACAAACTGTCCCCTTTAGCGGAAAAGTATGGAGGCTCATCATTTCTTCACATCTGGAAGGATCCACAAATGAAGTATGAAGCCATAAAACAATGTTGGACTTAATCGTGCGTGTAAGTACGTATTCTGTGAACATTGATCAATGCCCATCGTTGTTTATGTTTGTTTATGTTTGTTGAATTAGTTTTGCTTGCAATTTCGTTGTACAATGTACAATGACAATAAAGATATATTCTATATTCTATTCAATTCCCCCCTAGTGTCCGTCTGGACTTTTTACTTTGTAAATATGAAACTATTTTATAAAAACACTACAGCAGCTGAGGGAACTCTTGTTCATTTATTGTGGGAATGCCAGAGAATAAAATATTATGGTTGAAAACAACAAAAGAAGCAATCACATTCCTAACTATAAACATTCCAATAACACTGCAAACTTGTATTCTTGGTGATCTGCATCAATTTAGTAACGTGTCATAGAAATGTGCATTTCTTTCATTATGCATCATAACAAAAAGGGTAATACTAAAAAAATGGATAAATGTTGATAGTCCAACTCATACTGACTGGTACACACAAGCTATGGAGATGATATCAGTAGAAAAAATTCATTTAGTTTAGATAATAATGAGTCATATATTGGAATATGGGATCCATTATTTAAATTTGTTTTAACCTAAAATATGACTTATTTTATCTTTGTGGAAAATATTGGACTCAATGTGTTGTCTAGCTTATGAGATGCGATGCAAGTGTAAGCCACTGTGACACTATTGTTCATTTTTTAAATGTTTTTATTTTATTTTTTATAAATGGCTGTGATGATAATGCCAATGAGGGATTTCTAATCACTGCTATGTTGGAATTCTTATTAATATTGATACTGTTGTTGATATTATTCATTTTTGTTTACTACTTTTGGATTGTTTTGTGTCATGTTTGTGTGTCTTCTCAATTGCTCTGTTGATTGCTATTGTGAATGTTATTGGGCAGGGTTGGGTTTTGGAATTGGAATTGTATTATTATGGTATTACTGTGTATTATTTTGTTGGATTGATTAATCAAAAATAACAAATAAAAAAAACACTACATGACACGACAATGTATGGAAAAATCAAGCCATGAGCCTTCATATCTAATTTCTGCCCGTCCTTGTATCAACTCAGAAAATCACTAATAAATGATATCATCAGCTACAATAACGTTATTTGTTCCCTCCTTTTCATCTCTCAACTCCCACCCTTTGCCTTTTCCATCATACTGGTACTACTCATCTCCGAGATGACCTACAAAAAGCAGGCGTTTTATTTGATGATAGCACTTGCGTGCGTATGACGAGGAGGATAAAGAAAGAGCAGGCAAATAGGACAGGAAGTCTCCCCCGTCACGCCTTTAAAAAGTCTGCAGGGAGGACAGTTGTCTCATCATCCCCAAAACTGAAGGACACTTTTCCCATCACTCTAAGCAGAGAAACCACTTAGATTCTTTTCTTTGTGTCTCAGAGGATTCGATGAGGTAATTAATAGTTGATTTAGGGAATGATGAGGAAGTGGATCAAGGATAAAAAGGAGGGGAATTAAAAGAGTTATCTTTAATAGAGAGGGACAAGCAGTAGAAAATGGACGGATGGTGGGTGGTTCCAGTATCCAGTGTAGTATAATGTAATATCCTGAATGCAGTGGTGTGCTGTTAGGGCCAGCAAGGCCTTCTCTGCTGGCCTAACATAAATCATGATCATGGATTAATAAAAGTTAATTTTAATCTACTTTCCATAAAGTATTCATCATATTCTCTTCATGTCCTATTAGGCTGTTTTTACGTTAAAGCTTTTATCCAGACTTCAGCTAGCTTGTTGCCAGCGCTGCATAAATTCTGCCGGACAGACAGTTGATAGACAGTTGCGATAGCCAATCAAATCACGAGTTGTTGTGAGTAGCCCATCTAGGTAGCTATAGTGACTGTGATTGGATTTTCACTTGCCACTCCCAAGTGAGAATCAATCAATCAATCAATGTTTATTTATATAGCCCTAAATCACAAGTGTCTCAAAGGGCTGCACAAGCCACAACGGCATCCTCAGTTCAGATCCCACATACGGGCAAGGAAAAACTCACAACCCAGTGGGATGTCAATATGAATGACTATGAGAAACCTTGGAGAGGACCGTAGATGTGGGTGACCCCCCCCCCTAGGGGAGACCGGATGCAATGGATGTCGAGTGGGTCTAGCATAATATTGTGAGAGTCCAGTCCATAGTGGATCTAACATATTAGTGAGAGTCCAGTCCATAGTGGGGCCAGCAGGAGACCATCCCGAGCGGAGACGGGTCAGCACCACAAAGATGTCCCCAACCGACGCACAGGCGAGCGGTCCACCCCGGGTCCCGACTCTGGACAGCCAGCGCTTCATCCATGGCCACCGGACCTGTGCCCCCAACTTCCACAAGGGATAGGGGGGCAGAGCAGAAAAGAAAAGAAACGGCAGATCAACTGGTCTAAAAAGGGGGTCTATTTAAAGGCTAGAGTAAGTAAGCCAATCAGATCACAAGTTGTTGACAGTAGTCTATCCAAGTAGCCTGATGTTAACGAGACTGTGATTGGATACTCACTTGTCACTCCAAACTGAGTATCCATTCACCGGAAGAGTTGGTGCTGCAAGGAATTCTGGGAAATTGTTCTGTTGTGTTTATGTTGTGTTGCGGTGCAAATATTCTCCCGAAATGTGTTTGTCATTGTTGTTTAGAATGGTTTCACTATATGGAACATATTTATGACAGTGTTGGCGTTGTTCATAGGGCCACCCTTAGTGTGACATGTAAGGCTGTTGGCTAAGTATGCCCTTCATTCACATGTGAGTGTGTGTGTCCTACACGAACAGGATTATTAAAAATGACATCGATAGGGCAGAATGAAATCGTATCTTGACGTCTTCAACTAAAGGCCATTTTTAACCCATCCATTGCTACAATGTATTTGCAAGGCCATTTTCAAGAAGGATAATTAAAGAGAAACTACATCTTGTGAGACGATGTTGCTCAGCTGTTCTGGCGATCAAATAGGGAAAGGCTTGCCATTTCCACTCGAATCAGCCGACGACAAGGGGTACCACTGGCTTATATGGCGACGAATAGTGAGTTCAAATATTTTATTTATTCACTTTTAATATGTTGGTTGGAAGTTTAATTTTGACAGTACCACATATGATATGTTTTAATTGCTGATGCATTTTAACTGATTTTAAACGCGCCAGAAAATAACCCGTTTTGTATAATGTTGAGGTGATTAAAATGCCCAGTAGGGCGTAAATGTGTTCCTGTATAGTATTTCTCCAGCAATGGTCATGTGGTGACATCAATGATGGTATTTTGAGAGGTAATCATTGAAGTCGGATATCACTGAAGGCCTAGGTGGGAAACGCACGACCCGCCACTGGAGTAACTGAATAATGACCTTTGTTAGATGCTCATAATTGCTAATTATGAGCATCTGACGAAGGTCAGTTTTGTAATCATGATGTGTTCAATGTGGTTTTGTAACATTTATTATTAGTGGGACATTTAATAGCCTAAATACAAAAAAGTTAGACATTAAAGGCCTACTGAAACCCACTACTACCGACCACGCAGTCTGATAGTTTATATATCAATGATGAAATCTTAACATTATAACACATGCCAATACGGCCGGGTTAACTTATAAAGTGACATTTTAAATTTGCCGCTAAACTTCCGGTTCGAAACGCCTCTGAGGATGACGTATGCGCGTGACGTAGACCGGCGAACACGGGTATGCCTTCCACATTGAAGCCAATACGAAAAAGCTCTGTTTTCATTTCATAATTCCACAGTATTCTGGACATCTGTGTTCGTGAATCTGTTTCAATCACGTTCATTGCATTATGGAGAAGGAAGCCGAGCAAGCAAAGAAGAAAGTTGTCGGTGTGAAATGGACGTATTTTTCGAACGTAGTCAGCCACAACAGTACACAGCCGCCGCTTCTTTGTTTACATTCCCGAAAGATGCAGTCAAGATGGAAGAACTCGGATAACAGAGACTCTAACCAGGAGGACTTTTGACTTGGATACACAGACGCCTGTAGAGAACTGGGACAACACAGACTCTTACCAGGATTACTTTGATTTGGATGACAAAGACGCAGACGTGCTACTGTGAGTATGCAGCTTTGGCTTTTTTTTGCGTATGTACGTAACTTTTTTAAAATATATAAGCTTTATGAACCTTGGGTTAGGTGAACGGTCTTTTGGGCTGAGTGATTGTGTGTGTTGATCAGGTGTTTGAATTGTATTGGCGTGTTCTATGGAGCTAGGAGCTAGCAGAGGAGCTAGGAGCTAGCATAACACATACCGTACCGTACGTGTGCGTCACGTACGTAACTTTTTAAAAATATATAAGCTTTATGAACCTTGGGTTAGGTGAACGGTCTTTTGGGCTGAGTGATTGTGTGTGTTGATCAGGTGTTTGAATTGTATTGGCGTGTTCTATGGAGCTAGGAGCTAGCAGAGGAGCTAGGAGCTAGCATAACAAACACGCAGGTGTTATTATGCAGGATTAATTTGTGGCATATTAAATATAAGCCTGGTTGTGTTGTGGCTAATAGAGTATATATATGTCTTGTGTTTATTTACTGTTGTAGTCATTCCCAGCTGAATATCAGGTCACCCCCGGCTCTCACAGCATCTTCCCTATCTGAATAGCTTCAACTCCCCACTAGTCCTTCACTTGCACTTTACTCATCCACAAATCTTTCATCCTCGCTCAAATTAATGGGGAAATTGTCGCTTTCTCGGTCCGAATCTCTCTCACTTCATGCGGCCATCATTGTAAACAATAGGGAACTTTGCGTATATGTTCAACTGACTACGTCACGCTACTTCCGGTAGGTGCAAGCCTTTTTTTTATCAGATACCAAAAGTTGCAATCTTTATCGTCGTTGTTCTATACTAAATCCTTTCAGCAAAAATATGGCAATATCGCGAAATGATCAAGTATGACACATAGAATAGATCTGCTATCCCCGTTTAAATAAAAAAAATTCATTTCAGTAGGCCTTTAAGATTTGTTGTTATTGTGGTTACTTGTTTTCCTAGCAGTATACAATAAAAGACACCATAATAGCTGATAACAGCAAAGTAAAAAAGACTATTTAGAATTTTGGACAGTTTATACTGGGTTTTGAATGGTTTAAACATATTTTGTCTGAGAAAGTGATGCTCTCCACCTCGAGCTATGCTGCTAAAATGCTCATTTCCATTATGTCCAAGAAAAAGTTAGTTCTGCATTAAGTTTTCCACAAAACATAACATTTATTGTTTACAATATTTATAATGGAAGCATAAACATTTAAGCTCTGCTGCACCAGAATCAGCAGTGGCTGCTTCATCTGAGTTTGACCCCACAGCAAACACTCAACCCCAGCAGTCCAATGATGCCTTTGATGGTGAGTGAGTGATCTAGACACTGCCTGTGTTAGGATCCGCTGCTCCGATCACAGTTTGTTTACTTTTTAGTGTCACATGTGTTTTCAGCACCTTGAGTTTTGTTAGTTTCTGTTGCCATGACTGCAGATTGCTCATACCGGCCTCTGGTTAGTGTTCGGGACGCGCACCTGTTGCCCGGGCGCTAATCAGAGGGCTATTTAGTCTATGCGCTGGCCTCACTCGGTCTGGTTTGCTAGTTTGTTTTACTGTAACGACTGGGTCGCATCGTGGCGCGTGGATGTTCTCCCAGGGATGCAGACGGCTTCGGACACAGCTTGCAGGTAGGAAAATAATGTATTTAAGACATAAACATAGCAGGAAAAAACAAAGACGTGCACATAGCACAAAAGGCAAAAACAAAAGGGCTAGCGTGGGAGCTAGCAAGCAAAAATAGCCTAGCGTGAAAACTAGCAGCTAAAGAACAGGAAACAAACGTCGTCATCTGTTGTGTGAAAACAAACTAGCAAGCCAGACCGAGTGAGGCCAGCGCATGGACTAAATAGCCCTCTGATTAGCGCCCGGGCAACAGGTGCGCGTCCCGAACACTAACCAAAGGCCGGTGTGAGCAATCTGCAGTCATGGCAACAGAAACTAACAAAACTCAAGGTGCTGAAAACACATGTGACCCTAAAAAGTAAACAAACTGTGATCCGAGCAGCGGATCCTAACAGCCTGGCTGTCTTGGTTTATTACTGAACTGCTGTAACACTGGCAGTGACTAAGACAGTAATCAACACCTTGGCTATTTCAATTATATAATAGCAAAATATATACAAAATATTTAATAACTCAATTTGAACTTTAGTTGAGATTAGATGAGCCTGGTTGTTGTTTTTCATATATGTTTTTTTAATAGCAGCATATTCTATGTGCTCTTTGTTTTACTTGCACCAATTAAGTTAAATGTTGCATATTTTACCTGTGTTCTATCTTGAGCCTGGACACTTTTTGTTGTTGTTGTTGTTTTTGCATATCAGTGCTTGATTGTTAAATCAGTATTTTTCAACCACTGTGCCGTGGCACACTAATGTGCCATGAGATATTGTCTGGTGTGCCGTGGGAAATTATGCAACTTCACCTAATCGGTCCAAAAAATATTTTTTGCAAATCGATAATTATAATCTGCAAATAATGTTCAGTTCAGTTCAGTTCAGTTTTAGTTTATTTCGAACATGCATACGATACAATGTAATGCATCACATATTTCCAGTTGTTTCATTACAGCACGTCCGAAAGGGAGTAGGTAGAAGCAGAGCTTATTTAATCCTACCCCTTTTCATATCATAGGTCGTTGCTTAGTGTCTGTGCTGTGTAAAACTCGGCAGGGTAACCACGTAATGTCAGTAGGTGGCAGCAGGTAGTTAATTGCTTTGTAAAAGTCGGAATGTGTCGGGTGAGACGAGGATGGTTTGTTGTGATACCAATATGCAGTGTGCAGGTAAAAAGGTATGTAATGCTTAAACCAACAATTAACAAAAAGGAAAGGGAAAGGAAAAGGCAATGGCTATGCAAAACGAAAGTAAAACTGAACTGGCTACAAAGTAAACAGAAACAGAATGCTGGACGACAGCAAAAACTTACGGCGTCCACAAAGTACATCTGTACATGACATGACAATCAACAATGTCCACACAAAGAAGGACAGCAACAACGTAAATAGCCTTGCTCGCACGTGTGCGGAATATCGCTCAAAGGAATACATGAAACTGCTACCAACAAAACAGGAAGGGCCACCAAAATAACAGCGCAAGACAAGAACTAAAGCACTACACACAGGGAAACACCAACAAACTCAAAATAAGGCGCGACGACCTGGTGGAGTTTCACGTTTTATGCTGGTGGTGTGCCTTCGGATTTTTTTATGAAAAAAATGTGCCTTGCCTCAAAAAAGGTTGAAATAAACATAATAAACAAAATACCCACTATACCAGGGGCCGGCAACCTTTACCACTCAAAGAGCCATTTTGGCAAGTTTCACAAATTAAACAAAGTAATGGGAGCCACAAAAAAAAAATTTAAATTTAAAATGAAAAACACGCATACAAAGCTTAAATGCTTTGTGCTATGTTAACCAGGGGTCTCCGACACATGCACCGGCACGCACTTTAATGTGGAAATTTGATGTTAGTGCAGCCCGCGAGTTTTGAATGAATGGCACTTGATAGCGTCATACTTGCCAACCCTCTCATTTTTCCCGGGAGACTCCCGAATATCAGAGCGTGATGATACTGCATTTGGCGCCCTCTACAGTCCGCCCTAACGGTGTACCTGCTCGACCACACGTAGAATGCAATTTCAGCTTGCTCACGTAAGTGACAGCAAGGCGTACTAACTCAGCAGCCACACATCTTACACTGACGGTGCCAATACCCAGAATCCCATGCAGCCCTAACTCTTCCGTTCAACCAACGCACGGAGGGGGGGGGGGGGGGATGTGTGGGGGGATTTGGTGGTAGCGGGGGTGTATAATGTAGACCGGAAGAGTTAGGGCTGCATGGGATTCTGGGTAATGGTTGTGTTGTGTTTATGTTGTGTTACGGTGGGATGTTCTCCAGAAATGTGTTTTTCATTCTTTTTTGGTGTGGGTTCACAGTGTGGCGCATATTTGTAACGTAACAATGTTAAAGTTGTTTGATACGGCTACCGTCAGTGTAAGCTGTGTGGCTGATGAGTAAGTATGCTTTGCTGTCCCCTGTGTGTGCAAGTAATAACAACATGCAACATGTGGCTGGACTGGCACGCTGTATGTAAATGCTATAGAGGACAATTACTGCAGTGCAATTAGGGCATGCCCTTTATTTAGTAATTATAGTGTAAATAGGATTATTTTTTCCCTGGGAGTAATCTATGAGAGACACTGAGATCCATAAGTCTCCTGGGAAAATCGGGGGGGTCGGCATGTATGTAGCTGAGCCGCATCAGAGTGGTCAAGGAGCCGCATGCGGCTCCGGAGCCGCGGGTTGCCGACCCCTGCACTATACCTATAATGTTCAAATTTGAATGACAATAAAAAGGAAGTCTAAGTCTAAGTCTAACCTACTTGTTGAGTGGTTAATTGAACATGTATTTGCGATCAGAGTTGTAATAACTTGGTGCAAATCAGTAACAAGACAACTAATAATATCTCATTTACATAATAATACTGACTGTAAAGTCTTTAATTGTAAAAAAAAAAAAAGGAAACCAATTTGGTGATTACATCAGGCACCGTCAAGAACATTGAAAAACAGGAATATTAAAGGTGGCAATTAATGGAGTAGAGCAGTGGTCCCCAAACTACCCCAGCATCCAAAATCCGGCCCACAGGAAGTCCGAAGTTATTTTATTTATTTTTTTTATTTTTTATTTTTTAAATCTTTCCTTTCTAATCCATTTTCTACCGCTTGTTACTCTTGGTGTCTCCTAGCCGCTCAGGTAAATCATATTGTCTAAAAATGAATTTTCCCATCGATAACGTGACAATGTTAAATGTTGATGAACATCAATGTTAATTGATGTTAAAGGACAAAACGGATTATAAAGACTATGTATATATATATATATATATATATATATATATATATATATATATATATATATATATATATATATATATATATATATATATATACATGTATATACAGCCTGGCCCCCGGCCAAATTTTTTTAACCCGATGCGGCCCCCGAGTCAAAAAGTTTGGGGACCCCTGGAGTAGAGGGACCCACACCAATACTCTTTCAGGGGTCCCTTTTTTGTTTTATTTTATTTTCTGTTATTATCTAGTTTATTTATCACCACTATCCACCATTTGCACAGGTACTGTGGACAGCCATTTATGTAATTTGTTACTTTACTTTATTTTGATCTTGTGGACTTTTGTTTCTCAAATAAATGAACACTGTGAAACTCAAGGATTTCATTTTTCCACTTCGACAGTTACAGCAGGAACAGCCCAACAGTCCGACAAGTGACTTCCTTCCTTGACTTGATTCAGGCTTAAAAAGCAGACTTTCAACAATATTCCACAACATTTTTTTGACCACTGATTGGTTCAGCTTCAGGCAGCACGACTATATTGGATGGAAAAGTGTAAAGGTGACTAAAGGGTATTAATAGAATACAAAGGGTGTTCATACACGAGCTGTGAAAGTATTCGATATGTCCGAAACCATTTTAACTGCGAAAAATAAGGGACGACTAAACAAGGCCCCAACTGTATTACTACTATTTAGAGATGTCCGATAATATCGGACTGCCGATATTATTGGCCGATAAATGCTTTAAAATGTAATATCGGAAATTATCGGTATCGGTTTCAAAAAGTAAAATGTATGACTTTTTAAAACGCCGCTGTACGAAATGGTACACGGACGTAGGGAGAAGTACAGAGCAGTTGCGTCTCCCAGTCATACTTGCCAACCCTCCCGATTTTCCCGGGAGACTCCCGAATTTCAGTGCCCCTCCCGAAAATCTACTGGGGCAACCATTCTCCCGAATTTCTCCCGATTTCCACCCAGACAACAATATTGGGGGCGTGCCTTTAAGGCACTGCCTTTGCGTGCCGGCCCAATCACATAATATCTACGGCTTTTCACACACACAAGTGAATGCCACGCATACTTGGTCAACAGCCATACAGGTCACACTGAGGGTAGCCGTATAAACAACTTTAACACTGTTACAAATATGCGCCACACTGTGAACCCACACCAAACAAGAATGACAAACACATTTTGGGAGAACATCCGCACCGTAACACAACATAAACACAACAGAACAAATACCCAGAACCCCTTGCAGCACTAACTCTTCCGGGACACTACAATATACACCCCCCGCTACCCCCCAAACCCCTCCCCCCACCTCAACCCCCGTTGTTACATTGTTTAATGCATCCAGCGGGGCATCACAACAAAATTAGGCATAGTAATGTGTTAATTCCACGACTATATATACTGGTATCGGTTGATATCGGAATCGGTAATTAAGAGTTGGACAATATCGGAATATCGGATATCGGCAAAAAAGCCATTATCGGACATATCTACTACTATTGTTATTATATATATATGTAAAAATCGGTTTAAAAAAATGCAACTGATGGCCATGTTTTAGGGCCTTGGGGCTGCATTAACCTTGTAAGCGTAGCAAGTAAATCAGTCTTGTGATGGATGTTGCTATTTATACCCTCTGAGCCAATTAGGGGAGCGACGAGGCTGAGAGGGCAGAGCGACATCGGGGCTTGACTGTACAGGACCAGACACTACACTAGTCTCCCTTTGGTCTTATAAAATGGACAAACCACTGTGTCCGAATACGGACATTAACATAGTCCATACATACTTAATACATCCATTATTCAATTGTGATTACTAAATATCGACTCCATGTATAAAACCTCAATCAAAACACTGAACAAATGACAGTGGGGACTTTCTGCTATTTAAAGGCAACAACAGTATGAAAGAATCTCTTATTTTCTGGTCTTCAAACATGAATATTTCTGAAATGCTGCATATGGAGATACTTGGAAGTAAGGACGAGGATCCCTCTGTATATCATGTATTGTAGTACTGTATATCGCCATTTTTCTATTGTAAAATCCCCTCTGATATGTCACTGGTGTTTCATTGAAGAAAAAAGCACCAAAATAAAGAGCAAAGAGAAAGACAAAAAGCTATGCATTGAAATTTAAGCAGGGCCTCCCTCCCTCTCTCTCTCTCTCATATGACAGAGACGACCAAGTCCTCGCTCTCGGGTTGCCATAGCAACTGTGCCAGAAATGAATACTGAGACACATTCTCCAGACATTTTCCCGTGGCATATTATTTCAAGTCACTTCGACGTAGCATTTTTACAATATACAAAGGCATTTTTGCACATCATATGTGTACAGTGTGTATCCTCCTGAGAATTATGTATATATATATATGCATATGTATATACAGTATGTGTATGTATGTATATAAACATATATGTATATATATGTGTATATATATGCATATGCATGTATGTGTGTATGTATATAGTATAAAACGTGATCAAATATTTGTACATATACAAAGTTAATTTTAGTTATTCTCCAGTGTGGATGCCTCAAATGTGGCGTTTTACCTCAAATCCTCAGTGCCATGCCATGTTTAGTTTTTGCCTTGTTATTGTCAATAGTGCTGTAAGTGTGTGTTTTTATTGTGCGTGTGTGTGAATGCATGTGTGTTTTCTTCTTTTCTTCTATTATTGTTGTTTGTTTGTTTGTTTGTTTGTTTGTTTTGTTTTGTTTTGTTTTGTACAGCACTTTGTGCTTGCCACTTGCATGTGAATGAAAAGTGCTATATTTCGTCATTTCGTCATTTATTTTTATTCCTTTCATGAAAATGCATATGTACAAGCCATATACAGTTGACACTTTCATTGTTTTTTTTGTTTCTTATACATGTCCATGATCAGAAAGGAGCAGATGGAAGAATACTATTCTTATATTTATCTGCCCCCTTTTTAACACAAATCATTTTAGATGACTTTATCACTGTTCCCTCCACCAACACCCGAACTCCAAAATACTTAAAATTTTCGTTTAAGCATTTTCAAAATGACACGTCCAATCAAAATCAAAAATCAGTGGCGAAGTTGGTAGAGTGGCCGTGCCAGCAATCGGAGGGTTGCTGGTTACTGGGGTTCAATCCCCACCTTCTACCATCCTAGTCACGTCCGTTGTGTCCTTGGGCAAGACACTTCACCCTTGCTCCTGATGGGTGCTGGTTAGCGCCTTGCATGGCAGCTCCCGCCATCAGTGTGTGAATGTGCGTGTGAATGGGTGTAATGTGGAAATACTGTCAAAGCACTTTGAGTACCTTGAAGGTAGAAAAGCGCTATACAAGTATAACCCATTTATCATTTATTTATTTATATAATTCCAGTTGTCTCTTTTTGTAACTCTTTTTAAATTCAAAGATATTCTTGCAACTTTTTAAGTCTTTGTCTAGAGAATTCCATGCTTTCACACCATATAAATAAAGTTTGATTTGATTTGATATAGTCTACTTTTGTTTCACATTGGTCGGCCACCCAAAACGTTGAGAGAGCCATATTGGACCAAAAATACAAAAAAAAAAATTTAGTCTGGAGCCGCAAAAAATGAAAAGCCGTATATAAGTCTTATAATGAAGGCAACACGTGAAGTAAGTGTCTATATTAGCTATAATAGCCTACTATCAAAATGACTATGTGTCGCAGGCTGAATCAAATCCTCGTTGACAGAAATGTTGAAATGTAATATTTATTCTACACATTTTTACAACATTAGAAACCATTAATTAGTAAATCAGAGGCTACTCAAGGTATATATGTGTGTGTCCAAGTTAAAGGAAACGGCAGGCTGTCTTCTTTAAATATATTTATTACAATCTTTGACATTCTCGGTAATGTTTGCTGTGGTCTGGAACAACATGGCACACAAAGAACTATCTGAAATGCAGCCAATATTACACAGATAATGTGCCATGAGACATGCAAAACTAAATTAAAAGTAAAGGAAATTAAATGAGCTCAAATATACCTACAAATGAGGCATAATGATGCAATATGTACATACAGTTAGCCTAAATAGCATGTTAGCATTGATTAGCTTGCAGTCATGCACTGATCAAATATGCTTGATTAGCACTCCAACAAGTCAATAACATCAACAAAGCTCACCTTTGTGCATTCACGCACAGAATACAACTATTGGTGGACAATATGAGACAAAGAAGGAGTGGAAGATTTTACATGTAAACAAACTTTTGCAACACAGTCCACACAATGGTGAGTTCAAGAACCGCCGAAATTAGTAGGACAAAACAATGTTCACCAAATGCTCTCATCAGTGAAGCATACACACAAACATATTAAACAGTGGGCTTTCTAACAATTGGGAAGGATTGTGTCATGTTTGTCCTAAAACAAAAAACATACTAAAACAAAACAATTTTCAATCCTTTTTTAAATCCATTTAAATGCTACCGGGAGCCACTCGGGCGGCACTGAAGAGCTGCATGCGGCCCAGTTAATTTCACAGTTGTCTTTAACACAGTTTTCAAACCTTGACTGATTTGCTGAGTGTGTTTTAAATGCAATAAATTACAAATTTTTGATGGCTGTTGTCAGAGACGTACTGATTTACCCATTTGTTTATTACTCTTAGTCAGCATACATTCCTGTGTCTCCAAGCCAATAATGCATCCATATGACAGAATCCATGGTGGGTAATGGAGGTTGCAAGGTTATGACAGAAGTTCAAGGAAGAGCATAACTCACTGGTACAGTCATTACTTTGATACCGGCTATATTACTGTTCTGATATATGGTGGGAACAACAGTAATACAGTGCAATTGGAAAGTATTCACAGCGCTGCACGTTTTCCACATGTTGTTCTGTCCAAGCCTTATTCCAAAATGGAGTAAATTCAGTTTTGTTCTGAATGTGAAATTGTTTTTTTTTAACATTTTTGCAAAATTAATTAGAAACAAAAAAAAAATCACATCTACATAAGTATTCACATAATTTGCTCAATACTTTGTTGATGCACCTTTGGCAGAAATTACAGCCTCAGGTCTTTTTGAATACGATGCCACAAGCTTGGCACACCTATCTTTGGGCAGTTTCGCCCATTCCTCTTTGCAGAACCTACTAAGCTCCATTAGGGTCGATGGGAAACGTTGGTTTTCATCGAGGATGTCTCTGTACATTGCTGCATTCATCTTGGTCTAGTCAAGGAGGTGACCAAGAACCCGATGGTCACTCTGTCAGAGCTACAGCATTCCTCTGTGGAGAGAGGAAAACCATCCAGAAGGACAATCATCTCTGCAGAAATCCACCAATCAGGCCTGTATGGAAGAGTGGCCAGACATTGTTTACCAAAATGCACCTGAAATGCTCTCAGACCATGAGAAAGAAAATTCTCTGGTCCGATGAGACAAAGATTGAACTCTCTGATGTGAATACCAGGCTTCATGTTCGAAGGAAACCAGGCACCGTTCATCAGCAGGCCAAAACCATCCCTACAGTGAATGCAAGGTGGTAGCAGCATCATGCTGTGGGGATGTTTTTCAGCTGCAGGGAAAGATGAATGCAGCAATGTCCAAAAACATCCTGGATGAAAACCAACGCTTTCCATCAAACCTGATGGAGCTTGATAGGTGCTGTAAAGAGGAATGGGCAAAACTGTCCAAAGATAGGTGTGCCAAGTTTTTGGCATCGTATTCAAAAATATATGAGGCTGTAATTGCTGCCAAGGGTGCAACAACAAAGTATTGAGCAAGCCGTGAATACTTATGTACATGTGATTTTTTTATTTTTTTATTTTTTTTAAATACATTTACTTTAAAAAAAAATAAAATAAAATACCTTTTCACGTAGTCATTATGGCGTATTGTGTGTAGAATTTTGAAGACAAGACTGTATCATAACAAAATCAACATTAGTGGTGTGAAGCAAATAAAGTCCCCGAGCCTGGCGCTCAAACCCAGGACGTTCTTATTGTGAGGCACACGCACTAACCCCAGTGTCACCGTGCTGCCCAATAGTATTTCATAAATTAAACAACTGTCAAATACTGTAAACAACTTCTCTAATGAAAAAAAAATATGTTGTTGTTTTTTTCTCTTAATTAAATTTCTGAAATAAACACATTTTGCATGACATTCTAATCTGTATTGAGATTTAGACAAGAGCAACTTTAATTAAATGTGCCCCCATTTGAGTTAATTGTGTTCAAATTAGATGAAATTGTTACATTAAATCTAATTATCAGACATTATGGGGAATGTGTGTAATGGTGACATTTTCGCTGTGAGTGTGAATTAACACACCTATAATTAGAACAACATCTCCCACTCTGTGTGATGTCATCTCCCATTGTTTCTATTTTCATAGGAAAGTAGTGCTTGTTATCAGATTTGTCACTTGCTTCTTTTTTTGTTTTTGTGTTTCATAAAATATTAGTTGCGTAGATTTTTCAACACAGTGAGGGGATTCCTATAAGTATTAGAGGGGAAGAAACGACAGTAATACAGTTCCAGAAGTGTTTTATTGCAAGAGTGCCTTGAGCAACAAGAGTAAATTATGTATTCGGCAATTGCGAGACATTACTGAGGGTTTATATGCCAGCTTTTGACAGTTGAACATATCTGAAAATAGAAGATGAATAGAGTCCAGCTCACTAACATTGATGAATGCTAAATGACATTACATAAAACAGGCTGACACTTGGAAGTACTTTTATACTTAATATTTTTTGTATTCCTAAAGTATCAAAATGATTTGAAATAGCATCATAATTGCAATTCTGTTGTCTGAAAGAGCAGATAAATGATGTTGTGGCCATTGGTGTACACTGTTGATTCATTCAGGTGATGAGTTGAGCTCACTGCATCAGACTCTGGCTGGCTCAATAAATAATTACCATGTGCTTGAGAAATTATTAATCTGTTTGATTTATTATGCTGAGCGTGTTTCATAACAGCCTGGGTGTTGATGGTTGAATGAGAATATGAGATGCCAGTTGGTACAGCAAAACAATGGCGTTTTGTCTCCTATTGGTTTTCAATACGTTTGGGTTGCAGGTGTTATTCCATGTGAGACAAAGCACATGCACTCACACCTGACTTCTGTGTGTGTGTACCTCATTCCATCACTTCTGTCTTTTAGCATTTGTGGTGGGTAGCCATGCTCTGGTTATGTAACAACTCATAAAAGTAAAAATTTGTTTGGCTCTACCTGTTCGTTTTCGCTCATAAACACGTAATGCCTGTTGGTTTCCGCTCATAAACGCATAGTACCGTGGCTGGTTTGCCAGAGCATTAAAAAAACTGCAGAATTGGAGCGTTGTTGCAAACTTAGAGAATTTGTCGCTATATTTAGCAGGTAATCAGACCCTTCTTGGTATTCATTTTCAAAAAAAGACAAACAGGAGGGACAGTAAAATGTGTATTTGAATAGAATAGAATAGAATGGAATACAATATATATTTATTGTCATTGTACATTCTACAACGAAATTGTAAGCAAAACTAATTTAGTGAAAATTCATAACACATAAAATCATAAGAACATAGATAAATAGATACAAATACATAAAAATACCAAGCACACAGCTCACATACACAGTCATTATTGTCTTGTGTTCAGCGACACTATTGCTCTCGGGTAAAAAGTGTTCTCAAAGGCCTACTGAAATGACATTTTTTTACTTAAACGGGGATAGGAGATCCATTCTGTGTGTCATACTTGATCATTTCGCGATATTGCCATATTTTTGCTGAAAGGATTTAATAGAGAACTTTTGGTCGCTGATAAAAAAAAAGCCTTGCCTGTACCGGAAGTAGCGTGACGTCGCAGGTTGAAAGGCTCTCACATTTCCCCATTGTTTACACCAGCAGGGAGAGCGATTCGGACAGAGAAAGCGACGATTACCCCATTAATTTGAGCGAGGATGAAAGTTTCGTGGATGAGGAACGTGAGAGTGAAGAACTAGAGTGCAGTGCAGGACGTATCTTTTTTCGCTCTGACCGTAACTTAGGTACAAGGGCTCATTGGATTCCACACTCTCTCCTTTTTCTATTGTGGATCACGGATTTGTATTTTAAACCACCTCAGATACTATATCCTCTTGAAAATGAGTCGAGAACGCAACATTCACAGTGACTTTTATCTCCACGACAATACATCGGCGAAGCACTTTAGCTACGGAGCTAACGTGATAGCATCGTGCTTAACTACAGATAGAAACAAAAGAAATAAACCCCTGACTGGAAGGATAGACAGAAAATCAACAATACTATTAAACCATGGACCTATAACTACACGGTTAATGCTGTCCAGCCTGGCGAAGCTTAACAATGTTGTTGCTAACGACGCCATTGAAGCTAACTTAGCCACGGGACCTCACAGAGCTATGGTAAAAACATTAGCTATCCATCTACGCCAGCCAGCCCTCATCTGCTCATCAACACCCGTGCTCACCTGCGTTCCAGCGATCGACGGAGCGACGAAGGACTTCACCCGATCATCGATGCGGTCGGCGGCTAGCGTCGGATAGCGCGTCTGCTATCCAACTCAAAGTCCTCCTGGTTGTGTTGCTTCAGCCAGCCGCTAATACACCGATCCCACCTACAGCTTTCTTCCTTGCAGTCTTCATTGTTCATTAAACCAATTGCAAAAGATTCACCAACACAGATGTCCAGAATACTGTGGAATTTTGCAATGAAAACAGAGCTTTTTGTATTGGATACAATGGCGTCCGAATACTTCCGTTTCAACGATTGACGTCACGCGCATACGTCATCATACATAGACGTTTTCAACCGGAAGTTTAGCAGGAAATTTAAAATTGCACTTTATAAGTTAACCCGGCCGTATTGGCATGTGTTGCAATGTTAAGATTTCATCATTGATATATAAACTATCAGACTGCGTGGTCGGTAGTAGTGGGTGCCAGTAGGCCTTTCAGTCTGTTTGTCCGGCATTTTATCGTCCTGTATCTCCTGCCCGAGGGCAGCAGTTCAAAAAGTTTATGTGCAGGGTGAGATGGGTCCCTTATGATGTTTTGGGCCTTTTTGAGGCACCTGGCACTGTACAGTTCATCTAGGGAGGGGAGAGAGCAGCCAGTGATCTTCATGGCAGTTTTTATGACCCTCTGAAGTGCATTTCTCTCTGCCGCCGTGCAGCTGGCATACCATACACCAGGGGTCGGCAACCCGCGGCTCCGGAGCCGCATGCGGCTCCTTGACCACTCTGATGCGGCTCAGCTACATACATGCCGACCCCCCTGATTTTCCCAGGAGACTTATGGATCTCAGTTTCTCTCATAGATTACTCCCAGGGAAAAAATAATCCTATTTACACTATAATTACTAAATAAAGGGCGTGCCCTAATTGCACTGCAGTAATTGTCCTCTATAGCATTTACATACAGCGTGCCAGTCCAGCCACATGTTGCATGTTGTTATTACTTGCACACACAGGAGACAGCAAAGCATACGTACTCATCAGCCACACAGCTTACACTGACGGTAGCCGTATCAAACAACTTTAACATTGTTACGTTACAAATATGCGCCACACTGTGAACCCACACCAAAAAAAAATGAAAAACACATTTCTGGAGAACATCCCACCGTAACACAACATTAACACAACACAACCATTACCCAGAATCCCATGCAGCCCTAACTCTTCCGGTCTACATTATACACCCCCGCTACCACCAAATCCCCCCACACATCAACCCCCCCCCCTCCCCCCTCTCTGTGCGTTGGTTGAGCGGAAGAGTTAGGGCTGCATGGGATTCTGGGTATTGGCACCGTCAGTGTAAGATGTGTGGCTGCTGAGTTAGTACGCCTTGCTGTCACTTACGTGAGCAAGCTGAAATTGCATTCTACGTGTGGTTGAGCAGGTACACCGTTAGGGCGGACTGTAGAGGGCGCCAAATGCAGTGTCATCACGCTCTGATATTCGGGAGTCTCCCGGGAAAAATGAGAGGGTTGGCAAGTATGACGCTATCAAGCGCCATTCATTCAAAACTCGCGGGCTGCACTAACATCAAATTTCCACATTAAAGTGCGTGCCGGTGCGTGTGTCGGAGACCCCTGGTTAACATAGCACAAAGCATTTAAGCTTTGTATGCGGTGTTTTTCATTTTAAATTTAAATTTTTTTTTTGTGGCTCCCATTACTTTGTTTACTTTGTGAAACTTGCCAAAATGGCTCTTTGAGTGGTAAAGGTTGCCGACCCCTGCCATACACACATGCAGTATGTCAGCACACTCTCTATTGAGCAGCGATAGAAGGACACAAGCAGTTTTTGTGACAGGTTGTTCTTTTTGAGGAGTCTCAGAAAATAAAGTCTCTGCTGTGCCTTTTTGATGGTCCCTGAGGTGTTCATACTCCACGACAGGTCTTCCTCGATCTGGATCCCCAGGAACCTGAAGTTAGAGACCCTTTCCACATAGTCCCCATTGATGTACAGTGGTTGGATGTTTATAGTTTTTTTCTTCCGGAAATCTATGATCAGCTCCTTCGTCTTGGTGGTGTTAAGGACCAGGTTGTTTTCCCTGCACCACCCAGTCAGCCGCTCCACTTCATTTCTGTAGGCAGACTCATCCCTCCCAGAAATGAGTCCCACTTCTATGGTGTGGTCTGCAAATTTAATAGTGGTATTGCTGGCATGAGCAGGGGTGTAGTCATGAGTGTAGAGGGTGTAGAGTAGGGGGCTTAGCACGCAGCCCTGGGGGGAGCCGGTGCTGATGCTGATGGACGTGGAGAGGTGGGAGCCGACTCTCACCCTCTGAGAGCGATTTGTCAGGAAGTCCAGGATCCAGTGGCAGATGGAGGAAGACAGTCTCAGCCCCGTCAGTTTGGGCACCAGTCTGTGGGGGAGGATGGTATTGAATGCAGAGCTAAAATCAACAAAGAGTAGCCTTGCATAGCTCCCCTGCTGCTCTAGGTGGCTCAGAGCCGTGTGGAGGGCTGTTGCGATAGCATCCTCCGTGAATCTGTTGGCCCTGTACGCAAACTGGTGAGAGTCCAATGCAGGTGGCAGATTTGAGGTGATGTGCCCCCGAACCAGAGTTTCAAAGCACTTCATAATGATTGGTGTAAGTGCCACTGGACGGTAATCATTCAGACTGTTTACTGCAGATTTTTTTGGCAGTGGGACAATAGCCGAGTCCTTTAGACAGGGTGGGACGATGTACTGCAGGGGTGTCCAAAGTGCGGCCCGGGGGCCATTTGCGGCCCGCAGCTAATTGTTTACCGGCCCGCCACGCATTCTGGAAATACTATTGTAAAAATAAAAAAGAACATTAAAAAAAGTGGAATGAGGTAAAATCTAACGAGAAAAAGTTAAAATGTTGACACAAAAGCTGCCATGTCGGCTGTTTTTTTTCTTTTGTCTTTCTTTATTTTTATTTTTTTGCCATTGCTCAAAAAAAAAAAATTATGACAAAAAATCCATGTTATAATGAATTATTTTCAGGGCTCCAATTACTTCAAATATTTCACTTTAAAATGTTTTATGTGGTAAATATTGCATATATTGTGTAGTAGCAATATAAAAACATCAAAGTTTTCTTTGACAAAAGCGCATAAAACAAACTAAATAATTGTTCCAGCATAAAATCGACAGATATATCTGAAGTTGATCTCGTAACTTAAGTGTTGAAAGTAAAAGTAAAACCTAATACAAATGTATCACTTTATGAGTGGGGCACCTTTTGGATCCCAACTATATTTAGTGATTTTTTATTTATCTTTTCACTGTGATTACTTAAAAATATGAAATAATTAAAATCAATGGTGTCCTGCATTATTGATCTTTTAGGGCTCTAATTACTAAATACTGCATATTTCAGTTTTACTATAAAAAAAAAAAAAAACTAAGTTGTTTTTGACAGAAAAGCCCTAAAACATTTGTTTAAATTTGTATTACTTAGAGATTTACTGTAAGCGTTAAATAATTATTTTTTTTAAATAATCTGACTTATTTTTAACATTTTAATGACTGAGACCCTTTTTGGTCCCCGGGACCCCTAAAGGTAAAATAAATAAAAAATCCATATATTTTGTTATGGTTTGAAAATGAAAAATATCAAAATGGCCCCTACATGCTTTAATTTTTCCGTGTGCGGCCCTCAGTGGAAAAAGTTTGGACACCGCTGATGTACTGGGACAAGGACTGGTTGAAAATCCTGGTAAAAACAACAGCCAGCTGGTCTGCACAGGTCTTTAGTTACACGTCCAGGTAAGCCATCCGGTCCAGCAGCTTTCCTTGGGTTCACCCAACATGAGGATGTTGTCACGAGTTGAGGGTTGTGATGTGACTGCATGTGGTTGCTCCACCTCGAAGCGAGCGAAGAAGATGTTCATTTCCTCCGCCAGCGAGGCGTCTCCGTCAGCAACAGCGAGGTTGTTGGATTTGTAGCCGGTGATGTGCTTCACCCCCTGCCACACCTGCCTTGTGTTGTTGCTGCTGAGGTGTCCCTTTATTTTCTTCTGATATGCTGTCTTGGCCTCTATGATGCCTCTCCTCAGGCTGGCTCTGGCAGCACTGTACTGTTGTGCCCCATCACCACACCTGAAGGCCTTGTTCCTCTCCTTCAGCAGGGTGCTGACCTCACCAGTCATCCAGGGCTTTTGGTTTGGATAGACCCGGATGTGCTTCTCGGTCATAGCAACATCCGTGCAGAACTTGATATAGCCCAGCTAGTAGTTCTAAACTGCGATGTGCCGATTCATTGGCCAATAATCGTTATCTCTTTTTTTTTTCGTAAAAAAAACCCATGATCTCCGTTGCTAATTAATGCCTGTTAATGCAGATTACAAACACTGATCCCCTCTGGCTGACTCTGTATTTTTTTAAGTGGCTAGCAGCTAATCATGTAGAGTGTGGAGCCGCTCCCCTATTTTGATAATAATCACGTCCATTGCGACAATAAACTGCTTTTTTTTTTATATATATCTTTGGTATCGTTATCAAGTACCATTATCAATGGGGGACAAGGCTACACATTCAGAGCAAGCCAGGAGCTAGCATGCTAATAGCTAAGCTAACCAAGCTAAGTTAGCTTCAAACTTTAAGAAGTGTACTGTAGCTGGAACGACATTACAGCAGCAAGTAAGCAGCTATTAACAGGAAATTAATAAGTCAATTAATAAGAGTATAGAGAGAAGATAATATAATAACTTTTGGTGTGTCAGCTTTGTCACAGTCAGTACACGACATGTAAAAGAAGGGCAGATCGATCTATTAATTGGTGGTGTCAATACCAGAGGTAGTATAGATATACAATTGATACTAGAGTGATCAGGAAGATTTTTTTTTTATTTTCTCGAAATTATTTTTAATATATTTTTCTTTATGTTTACCAATCTAGGGAATAATTCCCTGCACACAGGATAACTGTGAAGGCAAAAACCAAATACTTTAAAAGAGTAGTACATAGTAGTTTTTGCTTTAGTTTGGTTATTGTGTATTATTGACTTTGTTTAGATTAAACAATTGTATGTTGTAAAAGAGAATAAGTACGTAGTTTAAATAGTGTGTTAATATTGTTATAGTACTCACTAGAGATGTCCGATAATCGCTTTTTTGCCGATATCCGATATTCCGATATTGTCCAACTCTTAATTACCGATTCCAATATCAACCGATACCGATATACACAGTCAAGGAATTAACACTTTAGTATGCCTAATTTTGTTGTGATGCCCTGCTAGATGCATTAAACAATGTAACAAGGTTTTCCAAAATAAATCAACTCAATTTATGGAAAAAAATGCCAACATGGCACTGCCATATTTTTATTATTGAAGTCACAAAGTGCTTTTTTTTTTTAACATGCCTCAAAACAGCAGCTTGGAATTTGGGACATGCTCTCTCTGAGAGAGCATGAGAAGGTTGAGGTGGGCGGGGTGGGGGCGGCGGAGTTGAGGTAGGGGGTGGCGGGGGGTGTATATTGTGGCGTCCCGGAAGAGTTAGTGCTGCAAGGGGTTCTGGGTATTTGTTCTGTTGTGTTTATGTTGTGTTACGGTGCGAATGTTTTCCCGAAATGTGTTTGTCATTCTTGTTTGGTGTGGGTTCACAGTGTGGCGCATATTTGTAACAGTGTTAAAGTTGTTTATACGGTTACCCTCAGTGTGACCTGTATGGCTGTTGACCAAGTATGCCTTGCATTCACTTGTGTGTGTGGAGAGCTGTAGATATTATGTGACTGGGCCGGCACGCAAAGGCAGTGCCTTTAAGGTTTATTGGCGCTCTGTACTTCTCCCTACGTCCGTGTACCACTCCGTACAGCGGCGTTTTAAAAAGTCAGAAATGTGACTTTTGGAAACCGATACCGATAATTTCCTATAATATATTTTAAAGCATTTATAAGCCGATAATGTCGGCAGTCCGATATTATCGGACATCTCTAGTACTCACCATAAATACATTTAAAATAATTACAGTTAATACATGTGATTGGTGTCAGCCAATCTCAATCACTGATAATTGTACTGGAATCGGCTGCATAAAAACCCTGATTGCAGGATGCCTAGTTCAAAACATATTTCTTTAGGTTTTTACATTTTTATGTCTTTTGCTCACTTTTTGCAAATGCTTAATGGCCAATTAGGCAAATTCAACAATTACGTTATTACCCACTCACAACCCACTACCACCACACAAATAGAATATAATAGAATGCCTTTTATTGTCAATATACACAGGTGCAATTAGATTAAAAGCAACTCCAGTATCAATGTGACAGTCTACAATATGCAAAACATAGGAAGGAAAGAAAAGAAAAACAGTGCAAAAGGAGGTAAGGACGGTAAGGTGCACAGTCCAGTCCTGAGAACGAATGTTCTGAATGTGTTGTTTAAATAATAAATATTATACTATAAACATACAGTATTTACAGAAGCATTCAGACTGTGGGTGGAAAGTAAAAATTGCAGGTGCTAAACTATAAAATCAGTGCCTATGAGAGTTCACCGTGGTTATGGTTTTAAAGGCCTACTGAAACCCACTACTACCAACCACGCAGTCTGATAGTTTATATATCAATGATGAAATCTTAACATTGTAACACGTGCCAATACGGCCGGGTTAACTTATAAAGTGCAATTTTAAATTTCCCAGGAAATATCCGGCTGAAAACGTCTCGGTATGATGATGTTTGCCCGTGACGTCACGGATTGAACGGAAGTTTTGGGACACCATTGTGTCCCAATACAAACAGCGTCTGTTTTCATCGAAAAATTCCACATTATTCTGGACATCTGTGTTGGTGAATCTTTTGCAATTTGTTTAATGAACAATGAAGACTGCAAAGAAGAAAGCTGTAGGTGGGATCGGTGTATTAGCGGCTGGCTGCAGCAACACAACCAGGAGGACTTTGAGTCGGATAGCAGACACGCTATCCGACGCTAGCCGCCGACCGCACCGATGATCGGGTGAAGTCCTTCGTCGCGCCGTCGATCGCTGGAACGCAGGTGAGCACGGGTGGTGATGAGCAGATGAGGGCTGGCGTAGGTGGAGAGCTAGTGATTTTAGCATAGCTCTGTCGAGGTCCCGTAGCTAAGTTAGCTTCAATGGCGTCGTTAGCAACAGCATTGCTAGGCTTCGCCAGGCTGGACAGCATTAACCTTGTGGGTACAGGTCCAGGGTTTGGTTCGGTGTCTCCTGATAGAAGAAGTAATAGTAGTATTGTTGATCTTCTGTCTATCCTTCCAGTCAGAGGCATGTTTCTTCTGTTTCTAGCCGCAGTTAAGCACGATGCTATCACGTTAGCTCCGAAGCTAAAGTGCTTCACCGATGTATTGTCGTGGAGATAAAAGTCACTGTAAATGTCCATTTCGCGTTCTCGACTCTCATTTTCAATTAGATATAGTATCCGAGGTGGTTTAAAGTACAAATCCGTGATCCACAATAGAAAAAGGATAAAGTGTGGAATCTAATGAGCCCTTGTACCTAAGTTACGGTCAGAGCGAAAAAAGATACACCCTGGCGTCCTGCACTGCACTCTAATCCTTCACTCTCACTTTCCTCATCCACAAATCGTTCATCCTCGCTCAAATTAATGGGGTAATTGTCGCTTTCTCTGTCTGAATCGCTCTCGCTGCTGGTGTAAACAATGCGTAAATGTGAGGAGCTCTTCAACCTGTGACGTCACGCTACTTCCGGTACAGGCGAGGCTTTTTTATCAGCGACCAAAAGTTGCGAACTTTATCGTCGGTGTTCTCTACTAAATCCTTTCAGCAAAAATATGGCAATATCGCGAAATGATCAAGTATGACACATAGAATGGACCTGCTATCCCCGTTTAAATAAGAACATTTCATTTCAGTAGGCCTTAAGGGAAAAAACTGTTCTTATACTGTAGATTGGGGTCCTGTGGGAAATAAACAATGTAAAACTTTATACCAGTAATAATGAAAATGCATGGCTGCTTAGAGAAAAGAAAGTGAGACAGTCTTACACGTGTGTATTAAAAAGTAAAATCATTAAATGGTCACCTCACCATTCACTTTCATGCACAGACGCCACTATATGAAGCAGTGACCAACGTGCACAGCGAGGACTGCTTCCTTTAAAGACTCAAAACAGATGAAAACTGGTACCAAAAAATGACATTCTGTCAATAAAATGGCATTGGTGCCCAAATATTTGGGTCTTTTTTAAAGTTAATTTAAATTATGCACGCAAGTGATTCACTGCGACTGATTGTGATTCATCAAAATGCAAAAGTATGATTAATTTGATTACAAATATAATCGTTTGACATCACTAAAAAAAACTAAATAAAAAGTGAACAATCTGGCATATGTTATTCTATTTTCAGTCATTTGGGAGATAAGTAAAATTATCATGGTTGCAATGTATGTGTGTCTGCTTCATGACCTACTGCACCAACGTACTAGGGAGTGCAGTCAGATACTGCAGATCCCTAAAAATCTAGGTGCCTATTTTAAGATACTTCATAAATTATGATTACACAATTTAATGCGTCACTGGGAGGCCCGGCTGGGCACCCACCACCAGCGTGTCATACTTTGCGCACACACGTAACCTATATTAGTAACAGGTGCTAAACTGCAGTTGGTCTTTTTTTCAATAATTCTATTTGACTAAGGCCCTTTATTATTTTTTACCAAGGGTCATTTTCTTCATCCGAGTAATTTCTTAAAATCCTTCACATTAGAAAACCTCCTGGCTCCATTCTGTCATCTCATACAGATTTTTCCAAGCGTCTACCAGGAATGGCCTAATTTAAACAGCATATTTTCTCATATCTTGATTCTAACGCATGCCTTGACGTATTTAGACTAGGGGCCAATGGGAGATAGTAATTGGTGTGGCCAAGAGAGACACGTTGGACTGATGTTGACATCCAAGAGACCATTAGGGAAACCAAAGGCCATGCCAGTGCAGTGTGAGCAATGAGATCATCTTTTCAGTGTTCAAGGACTACACGGACCACTGGAGTTTTAAGAGGGGTCCTGTTGGAACTAACTAACTCTTAGGAATTTAAGAAAAATGTTGTTTTATGTATTTTGCATTAAATTTGATTAAAGAAAATATTAAGGCTGAACAATTTGCTAATGCTTGTAGATTATGTCACATTTCACATTTCAGCAAGCATTTTGTTGAAATGCTATTCTTTTCCTTATTATGCTTGAAATAATATGTCTTTGATAAGTTTCACAAAATGCAAAAAATATGAAAATCTCTGGAATTAATTGATACAAATAATATTTATTTTATGTTAGAAAAATCAGATAGCTCTCTTCAAGTAACTAATGGACAAATAACGAAAAAACATGAGCAGATACAGCTTTAACAGAAATAACTTGCACACTTTTCATTGTAAACTAATAATTAACCCTCTGGGGATCTAAAGGATGAAACAGTTAAGTGTGTAAAAAAAACATGTTTGTATTCCTATTTTTTTCTACTTGTTTTACTCAAATCAATCATCCATCAATAGGCGCCGATCTACATTTATATAAGTGGTTGTTTGTTGTGTATAAAGCACAAAATTAACTACAAAAAGATAGATTTTTCAAAAATTATTTTAAAGATTGAAAGTTGCCATCAATCCCACGTGGGTGCTCGGCATTGTGGGGATCTGCGCCTATGCATCCATCTATCCATTTTCTACCGCTTGTCCCTTTCTATCCCAGCTGCATTCGAGCTAAAGGCAGGGTACACCCTACACACTAGGGCCAATTTAGTGTTGCCATCAACCTATCCCCAGGTGCATGTCTTTGGAGGTGGGAGGAAGCCGGAGTACCCCAAGGGAACCCACGCAGTCATGGGGAGAACATGCAAACACCACAGAGAAAGACCCTGAGCCCAGGAATCGACCTCAGGACCTTCTTATTGTGAGGCACAAACACTAATCCCTTAAATCAATCAATCAATCAACCAATCAATCACAATTTATTTACATAGCCCTTAATCCCAAGTGCAACAAAAGGCTTCACAAACCACAACATCGCCCCCCTAATCCGAACCCACATCCGGGCAAGGAAAAACTCCAAGAAGAAACCTTGGGAAGGGACCGCAGATGTGGGGACCTAACTCCTGGATGACCGGCTGCAATAGATGCCAAGTGGGAAGAATTATTGAGTTGTTACATTCATAATAATGTGAGAGTGTGGTCAATCGGGAAGCCAACAGATAGTCATAGGTGGATCTGCTTCCATGTAGACAAGTCGGCAACGCAGATAAATCATCAACTGGGCATAGGCGAGTGGTCCAATCCCGGATCATGACTTGGAAGAGCTAGCGTTTCTTCCAGACTGGTACCTTTCCAGCAAAGATCCGTGACCACATGGTATTCAATCCATGCAGGAGAGGGGAGACAGAGCAGAAAAGAAAGTGGATCAAATATCTCAATAAACTTCAGTCCTAAATAAAAATAGCAAACATGTCATTATTTTCTTTTTGGGGTTTTTTAAACGTTTGAAATGCCCATTTGATCTAATTATGGGGATGGCTTCCGGTGGGACAGTGGTGACTTTATTTATCCCACACTGGGGAAATGATGTGGTTGCAGTGCAGATACAAAAAGTCTACAAAAAATAGAGAAAACAAGAAGGAAGCATTAAAGAATTTGAATGATTGATTGATTGAAACTTTTATTAGTAGATTGCACAGCACAGTACATATTCCGTACAATTGACCACTAAATGGTAACACCCGAATAAGTTTTTCAACTTGTTTAAGTCGGGGTCCACGTTAATCAATTCATTGTACAAATATATACTATCAGCATAATACAGTCATCACACAAGTTAATCATCAGAGTATATACATTGAATTATTTACATTATTTACAATCCGGGGGGTGGGATGTGAAGGGGGTTGGGGCGGGGGGTTAGGTTTGGTTGATATCAGCACTTCAGTCATCAACAATTATATCATCTGAGAAATGGACATTGAAACAGTGTAGGTCTGACTTCGTAGGATATGTACAGCAAGCAGTGAACAATTGACATAAAATACCTTAAAAGAGCACAAAAGCTGATACAACCAGCTGACACTTCAATGGCGCCATTTATACATACAGTTACAAAAGTAAAACAATGAAAAAACAGAAAAATGAGCAATAAATGATACATATTGCGCACATGCGATTGAACATTGACAAAGAACGAAACTAAAACACCACATTGAAATACTCCACACAATCGTCTGCTGGGGCAGGGGGCAGCACAGCCAAAGACAGAAACAGACTCAACAAAGAAACCAAAAGAGTCCAGGCTGCCCACGAGCTCTCGGCCAATGTCCAGTCTATGCGGATGAGCGAGAATCCATCCAGAGAGACTTAAGTGTCCGATACATGATCACTTAGCCAGGACACATGTGGAGCCCGTCCATCCCGACGCTCAACGCTAGCTCCAAGCGGACTCTTGTCAGTAATGACGTACCAGTTGATGACGGCCATGACACTTCAATGAGACAATGAGAAACAAATGATCAGGATGGCAAACAAAATCACTTCCTGAGGAGAGGTTATTGCATGTGTAATGGTGGAGGTGGATCAGTCCTTCCAGCAACCTTTGCGGAACATTTGGTGGTCTGTGCATGCAAATGTGTTGCATCTGACGAAAACACTTGTTTGCTTGGTCAAAATAACCTCTCTGGAACCTGCAGGCTGCATCAACATTTGAAAATTGCTGCAACGTGTTCTCTGCATGTTCATTGCTTGTGGCAGACAAATAGCTTAGCATAAACTGATGTACATTGAACTGGCTTTAGCATGATTATTCAGTTCAGTTCAGTTCAGTTCAGTTTCAGTTTATTTCGACCATGCAAACGATACAATGTAATTCATCGCATATTTCCAGTTGTTTCATTACAGCACGTCCGAAAAGGAGTAGGAAGAAGCAGAGCTTATTTAATTCCTACCCCTTTTCATACCATAGCAATTTTATCCAATGTCCTTGTTCTCTGTAAGAGAACAGTTAACAAATAAATAATATACCTTGGTTGTCATGTCTTTCGGATCATATTTTGTTTTGTTTAGTTATGTTTGGTTTTTGGACTCTTTAGTTTCTGTTTACGCTCCATTGTTTTTGTTTCCATGAGCGACCATTAGTTTCACCTGTTTTGCACTCGCGCACCTGTTGTCACTCATGTATGTTTTAAGCCCATTGTTGCCAGGAAGTCACCCTGGCGACATTATCATAACTCTGCTCACTTCATGCCATGCTACTTCTGCTACCATAGTTCATGCTGATCGTTTCACGTCATAGTAAGTTTATTTTTGGTTTCATGTTCATAGTTTTTTGTCAAAGTGTTAGTTTTTTTCATAGCCAAGTTTGTACTTCTGCCCTTGTGTGCGCCTTTTGTTTGCAACCTCTGTTCCTTTTTTATATTAAAATTAAAAATCATGTCTTTACCTTCACGCCATGTCCAGTCCAAGTTCTCTTGCATCTCAGGAAAACAATCACACCATAGTCCACGTCCTGACATAGGTAAGCAAACAAATATTAAATACATAAATAATCTTTGTCTTAAATATATAAAAAAATAAGGTTCAAGATGTTCATCATAATTCTTGTTCTGTGTACTTTGTGAACACTTGTAGTTTGAACAGTCTCTTAAACTGAATCATATTGGTGCTTTGTTTGATTCCTTTGCTTAATCAGTTCCATAATTTAATTCCACATACTGATATGCTAAACGTTTTAAGTGTTGTACGAGCATACAAATGTTTTAAATTACATTTTTCTCTAAGGTTATATTTCTCCTCTTTTGTTGAGAAGAATTGTTGTACATTCTTGGGTAGCAGGTTATAGTTTGCTTTGTACATCATTTTAGCTGTTTGCAAATGCACCAAATCGTTGAATTTCAATATTTGTGATTTAATAAATAAAGGCATTGTACGTTCTCTATATCCAACATTATGTATTATTCTAATTGATCTTTTTTGTAACACAGTTAGTGAATGAAGCGCACATTTGTCGTTGTTTCCCCATATTTCTACACAATAACTCAGACATGGTAACACTAGCGAGCAGTTATTGTACAAAATATATCAAAGCGACCCTGCCCTCCTTTCATTTCTCAATGTGAAAACATTGGACATCCCTGCTGAATCTATTATTTAATGCTGTTGACATTCCTTTTTCATTTCTTCATCGCCCTGTTTTTGCAGCAAACATGCTAGTTGGGCCCTATTGCTGGCCACAATATAACCAAGTGATGATACAAACAGCTGATCCTTGTCTGGGTGTATATAAAAAGTAGCCTCCTTAGCATCGTCAAATAATTACTAAGTGGGCGCCGTTTGTTGTGGTGCGTATGTTTACGTCTGTGCAGCAGGGCGGGGCAGTAAGTGGGGTAATGACAAGGAACAACGTGACTGGCTGCCAGCGCCAACAGACAGGGCATCCAGATTTGCTGGATGGCACGTAGGCACTGGAAATGGCATCCTGCCGTCCATACGCCTTATCACCCAACATGCCTTTCCCTGCCGCTGAGTGGAGTCTTGTTTTGGTTTGAATGCACTCATTGCAGCCTAATCGGTGGGCGGGTACTGCTTAATCATCATCCCTCATTAGCGCGCTGTGGGGGTGGTGGGCGTAGTGGCGAAGGTTTGCAGGGAAGTTACAGCATTTCTGTGTCGGAAATGGCATAAGGACTTGGGACGTGGTCATTTCAACACGAGCTGAGGGAAGTCCCGTTATTGAGATGATGTCAACAGAACAGAGAGACATTTCAAATCCATCTTATGTTTTTTTTTTCAAATCCATCATTGTGATTTAGAAAGGTACAGTCATGAAAAAGCTATTTTATTGTCCTAATATTTTTGGACCTAACTGTATTGATGAGCACCATCCAATGTTTCTTTTTGTGGTGTCGCACAGCGTGAGTTGAGTCCCATAAAGCTGATTATTTTTATGTGATGACAGACTCTCTTGAATTATATAAACAAGGGATTCTTAAACTTTGACCTCAGGGCCCACTCAAATATTAACACTAAATTAGTAATCTTACTCTTGATTTTACTCCCATTCAATAATTATGTCCTAGACCAGGGGTGTCCAAACTTTTTCCACTGAGGGCCGCACACTGAAAAATCAAAGCAAGCGGGGGCCATTTTGATATTTTTTATTTTAAAAACCAATACAATATATGTATAAAAAAGATACATTTAGGCCTCCACTCAGACTTAAACGGGGACCCCAAAAGGTTTTGGTCAAAAAAAATATTACAAATGTGTCATTATCTAGTATTATTATTATTATTATTATTCAAGGTTTAAATCTCTAAATCAACATTAGGTCTATCTGTCAATATAACGCTTTTAAAGATTTAAGTTGTATGCCATTTTTGTCAAGGAAAACCGTGTTTTTTTATGGGAAAAAACACAAAATATGCAATATTTTCCCCCAATAAAATTTTAAAGTGGAATATTTGAGATTATATAATAATTGGAGTCTTAAAAAGGTCAATAACTCATAAAAACATTGATTTTAATTCATTATTTTTTTGAGCAATGACACTTTAAAAAAATAAAGTCCCACTAAAATTATTGGGGATCCAAAAGGGTACTGCTCAGTAAACTTTAAAAAAATAAATCCAACATTTTTTTTAACTTTTACCACAATAGTCTCAAGATCAACTTCAGATCTATCCGTCAATTATAAGTTTTATTGTTGTTTATGTTTTTTGTTTGTTCGTTTTAGGCCCTTCTTTAAAAAAACTGTGTTTTTTAAATGGCAACCAAAAAATATGCAACATTTTCCTCAAAGTGGAAAATTTAATGTGAAGTAAATGGAGCCTTGAATAGGTCAATAATTCATAATGACATTGATTTTGATTCATTGTTATTTTTTAAAGAAAGAAACAGCCTGCATGGCAGCTTTGTGTTATTAGAGTAAATAATGCAACATTTTCTTGTTACATTTCACCTGTTTGATCTTTAATACCACTTTTTATGTTTTTTTTTTTTTTTTCATCGTATTTTTAGAATGTGCCGTGGGGCCGTTAAAAAATTACCTGCGGGCCGCAAATGGCCCCCGTGCCACACTTTGGACACCCTGTCCTAGACTACTTGAAAATACAAGTCTTATATCCCAAGAACCAGTGGCGGGTCGTGCGTTTCCCACCGCCTTCAATGATCTCCGACTTTAATGATTACCTCTCAAAATACCATAATTGATGTCACCACATGATCATTGCTGGAGAAATACTATTACAGGAACACATTTACACCCTACTGGGCATTGAATGACATCAACAGTATACAAAATGGGTTATTTTCTGTCGCATTTAAAAATAAATTATAATGCATCAGCAATTAAAACATACCGTAAATGTATCTGCTTGGCTTCTCAAAGATATATTAACTGCCCTGACCACATGATGGTGACAAATACACATGTAACAATGTTAATTAAATGACAAGCATGACACACTTTAATAACAAGAGTTTACAACTTTTTGTTGTACCAGAACAGCTTGTGATCTGATTGACTATCGCAACTGTCTCTCATCTCTATATGTTCTCAAATTAATCCGCTAACGGTCCCGATTAGTATCCAATCCCAGGACGCGTAAATGTCACGTTTAACGTGAGGCCATCTAGAAGGCCTTACTGACAACAACCCGTGATCTGATTGGCTATCGCAACTGTCTATCACTCTATGTGTCCGTTCACTGACAGTGCACGGACGCCAGCATTGTTAATTCTGAAGGCCTCGGGCAGATTTGGTACGGCATGGCAACATTAGCTAGCTGAATTCTGATTGGATACAAACTAAAACTAAAAACAACCGCACTGGAACGTGCATAATATGACATGAAGAGAATATGAATAATTTTAGATATTTAGGGAAAGTAAATTAAAAAATAATTTTATCTTTAATTATTATCATGATTTCTGGTCACGTTAGGCCAGCAGAGAAGGCCTTGCTGGCCCTGACAACATGCCACTGTCAAGAACATACATTTTATTTTCTCCTAATATATATATATATATATATATATATATATATATATATATATATATATATATATATATATATATATATATATATATATATATATATATATATATATATATATATATATATATATATATATATATATATATATATATATATATATATATATATAGTTTTAATTTTTTTTTGCCTGGACACTTGCGTGTTTTACTGTAACTTGACATTGGAAAAACAGTATGTCTTTGTTCAGTTTTGACAAAATAATGAAAGA